>NC_068417.1:11536758-11819258 GCF_023724105.1 Carassius gibelio | reverse complement strand
AGGTCTCACCGGTTTGGAAGTTATTAATGACATAATTTTGATTATTGGGTGAACTAACCCCTTAAGTTAGTCATTTATTCTTTTATTTTTGAATAAATTATTTATTAGACCACAAGTCAGTGATTTTTCTATTTTAATACAAAAATAGTTCATATAAAACCAAAATTTGATTTTACTGGCATGCTTTAAGTTGTTCATCAGGATAAAATGGTACTTCTGATTAAACATGTTTTAACTGAAGTCCTGTGATCCTACATAACACAAGTGGATTAGAAAAAGGATGGCTAGATGGATGTTATTGAAATGTAAAAAAAAAAAAAAAACAATCATGATGACCAAAGATACTATAATTTATCACCATTGGTTCATGTTTCTTTGAAGACGCCATGAAATCAAAATTGATTATTCTATTTTTATGAATTATTGCAGTATTTTTTTTATTCATCACTTCAGCATTCCTGCAGTTATGCAAATGAAAAGAAACTGCCAAAATGATTTATTCAATATATATATATATATATATATATATATGATATATATATATATATATATATATATATATATATATATATATATATATATATATATATATATATATATATATCAATCTTATTATTCCAGCTGCTCTGTCTGATCAAGTCACAACTGAAGAAGAGCCCCGTATGGAGAAGAGGGAGTTTGACTTGGGTATATTTTCTCCATTCCTTTTTTTTTAATCTCTTGTTATATTTCATAAAAAGATGTACAATATATTTATAAATGCATTGGTCTTAAGGGGAGCTTGACTTTACAATTAACCTTCCAAAAACATGAATTTCATTTGAACACAAAATACAACATTTAAAATAAATCCATAAATAAAATGTCAAACATCATCCTAACCACCTGCTGCTTGTAATAAAGAAGTCAGAAATAATGAATAAGCTATTGACTATTGTATCATTAAGTCATGAGACAGTGAAAATTCCTCTCTTGAAATCTCAGGAGGCCAACCTCATATACTATTCCTAAACCTTTCATTATAATCCCTATATTTTAACAGAGGAATAGACCTGTTGGACATGCAATAGTGTCTATAGAGAGAATATATGCAGTGAATATGGTATATAAACACACTGTAATGTTTTCTCTCACTAATGTCTGCGTGTCTTTATCTGTTTCAGGTTCAGGTCTGTCTTCAGCTGCTGTAGCAGGAATTGTTGTTGGTGTTATTGTTGTTCTGCTGCTGCTGACTGTTGTAGCTGCTGTTATTAAATATCGCAGCAGGAGCTCCAGAAATAGTGAGTATCACATGAAGAAACTATAGTGAGAGAGAAACATCATGTGCTTTATGCAAAATTATTATTTGGCTCTCTGGAATACTTGATTCTGATTGGTCAGTTGAGACATTCAAAATATTATTTATTTTTTCCACAGCAGACATGGAGAAAAACAAGTATGAAGGATTGCCCTTAGATTAGAAACGATACTGTACTGAAACCTGACATCATTTTAAATGTCAAATAAACCTTAACAGAATCTGTTTTGAATCTGATTTGAACTGCAAACAGAGCTGTTCTCTTCTCTAACTTTACCTTCTGTGATTCATTATTACAAAAGTTTGGAAGTAAAAAAACTACAGTCAGACAAACATATGGAAAAACACACTGCTCAGCTTAAAAATGTAAAATATGTGTCGTTAAGCATTATCTCTGTAATGTTTACTGATCGGTCAAAATTCTTACAGTCGGTTAACGGCTAAGCGGTTAAAATGAGCACGCTTAATCGTATTTACCCTGTTTTATTAGCATTAAAGACAATTTACAAGTACATAATTATCCTAGGTTAGCTGAGTGACACTATCTGTAAACTAAGCTAGAGTACATTTAAATTTAGAAATTTAGGAAAATGTATCCTGTTTTTATTCAAATCAGCAGATGAGCATCACAAGAACTTTAACACAGGAGTTATTATAATAAGATGAAGGATGGATGGTTATTTCACCAAAGCTCAACAGAGCTGTTCCTCTGTGCTAAATAAATAAAAATTTAACATTTTAATAGTGGTGGGCTGTTATCGGCGTTAACGCGAGACTCTTATCGGGTGATTAAAAAAAATATCACCGTTAATCTATTCTCAAAGTTGGGTTGGGAGCTGGATATATACAGCCGAATTGCACTGTAGTGGGCGAGAACGAGTCTTTGCACCTGTGTGTAAGCCTACTGTGAAATTCGGTGAAAACCGAATATTATAATTCCCAGGGGACCAAAGGTTTTTTTTTTTTTTTTTTGCCCAAAAACTGTATAATGTTACTCATTATTTGAAATAATTAGTGAAGATCAATGGATGCCATTGTGTGAAATATATATAATGTATTACAAGTAACTGCAATCTGATTATGATGATTTTAACATGTAATAAAAATATAATTACAAGGTATTTTTTATTTATTTTTTTTATTTTATTTTTTTATATCTGATTATGTAATCCATATTACATGAAATATCAATCAGAGAAACATAACATGTTTTGCATCACAGGTTCATTATGTCTTATTTTACCTATAATATGTCTTGGTTTTCTTGCCCTTTATTTATTTTTTTTTTTTTATCTTTATGGAGAAAACTAATGGAGAAAATACTTCCAGCACAAAAATGACTTTTTTTGCTGCATTATCACTTTTCTTAATGCATGGGAATAATTATAAATGTATGTCTACAAATGAAAAGTCCTCTTCAGATTTCCTGTTGCATGTTGTCACCGCTGTTTTATTATTGAATTGTATTTTAGTGTATATTTATTGCATTAAATAAAAATAATGCAAATTAATGTAGCTATAAGTAATTAAGTATACTTACTATTAGTAATATCACTGTGATTTGTCTTAAACCATTAAAAAACTAATATTTATACTGTGTTTATATTTTAAACTGAATTGCTTTATAAATGATTAAACCTGCATCAATTAAACTCAAATCTCTTGGAGTCGACCTTCAGCACACATGTCTGAACTAATGTAACTCACTGATAGACATCACTGCATTGGAAACTACACAGTTACTGCCTTTTAACTAAAGCACCATCCATTAATGTTTTCTGCTCCATCTTTGCCTTAAACACAGGCTCTACTCTTCAGCACAATCATCAGTGTTAAATGAACACTGCTCAGTGTGCACACTACAGAGTGTTAGCATTTTTTACTACATCAGATAATTAAGTGCTCATTAGTCAACACATATAATCACTGAAAGAAAGAGAAAGAAGATTGAAAAAAGGGAAGAGGTGAGTAAAAACAACTGACTTAAAAGAAATTGACTGAAATAAAATAAATGAAAGTGAAAGTTATCTGACCAAGTATTGTGTCCCATACTCAAAATATGTGCTCTGCATTTTTCCCATTCAAGTGCACACACAAATAATTTTACTTTTTTATTTAGGGGTTGCTGCATATATTAATGAAACAAAATGAAAATTCAGCATAAAAAAATTAAGAACAGAGTAGTTGAAAAAGAAATGTGAAAAGGGTGACATTTGTTTTAGCAAAGCTTCATTTTGCCATCATTAAACAATAAGACTACACATAATAGTCATCTTTAAGATAAAAATCCAATATATGTGAGAATATTTGATTTCTGCTCTGTTTTCTTCTTTTATCCTCTAGCAGATCTGATATCATTGATCAGAAGAACAGCAGCAGCTGCAGCAGCCACGCCCACCAGAGCAGTGACGACCAATCGCATCACAGCTTCAACTGTATCACAACAACTGATGTGAACCTCTGAAAAAAACAAAAACAAATTAAACCAATGATAAATTAAAATGATATTGAAAAGCTGATTTTAGTCTCTGACATGAACTCATATGAACATATTTCATTTTCTTCTCAACAAAAGAAAGAAAATTAGACTCAAGGAGTCAGAAAGTAAAAGTCCTGCCATATGTTTATTCCACCCATGAACCCTGCAGCTGATTTCACCAGAGGAATCAAATCATTCCTTCCAAGTCACCAACAAGTCTCAAATTAAATCCCAAGTCCTCAAAGAGTTAAAGTTCATGAGATAATTAAGTGACTACTTAAATGATGATTGTACATCAGTGATGAACACCTGCTGTGAACAATCAACATCACTGAAGTAAAGAGAAACACAAGAGCTACAGTATAACTGACTGTAAGCACAGTGGTCAGTATTTGCTTCATTTGTGCTTTTGAGCCTTTTAACAGTTTTGATAAGTTTGCTTTAAGCAAATACATTACTGTTTCACAGCAAACATTTATGCATTATTGTTATTCTTAAAAAAAAAACAGTGATATGTTATTATATATTGCCACCATAATACTTCAATATTAAGAGAAAATGATCATTTATCATATGATCCTCAACAGTGGTGACAAATAATTATTCATACTGGTTCTTGATATCGGTGTGTGTCTAAATAACAGTGGTTTAAATTTGTATATGTCTTACAAATATTTAAAATCAATTCCCTGTAACTGTTGTAGTACCTTTTTTTAGCGTGCTGTAGTCTCACTGGGATATTTAATCAAAATATAAACTTAAGAAAAAACACATTATTTTGAATAAAATCACCAGCTCATTGCACCTATTTGTTTATTGTATACTACTGATCTCTCGTTTCTACAACACCACATATAGAGCTACAGAGAAAGACCCAGCACAACAAAACAAGGGTCAAGAGCACAACTAAATCAAACACTGATCTCCATGATGGTGACATTTTAACCAATAAAACATCAACATCTGATCCTCTGTAATTCTCAAGAACAGCAGGTGTTAATCATTAATGCACAATCATCATTTAATTAGTCAATTAATTATCTCATTGACTTTAACTCTTTGAGGACTTGGGATTTGAGTTGAGACTAGTTTGTGACTTGGAAGGAATGATTTGTTTCCTCCTCTGGTGAAATCAGCTGCTGAGTTCATGGGTGGAGCAAAAATGTGGCAGGACTTTTACTTTCTGAATCCTGGACTCTCCACCTCTGTTCAGACTGTTTAGAAAGACGTGTAAATGATGGTAGAAGCTCATTTATAATTTCTGGCATCTTAAGTTATCAGTCTTGGTAAAATCAACAAATTAATTCAGTAAATGCACTAGAGCTGCTGTACCTGGACATGGCTGACAGAGTTCACTGATGTCCAGATGTGTGGTCTGGTTTGTGATGGGATTGTTGATCACACAGCTGTAGCTGTTTTTCTCCTGATATTCCACCTCCAGAGGTAGAGAGAGACTGATGCTGAGATCAGACACACTGATGCTGGACAATAAACTGTTTCCTTTGTACCAGGAGAGAGTCACATGACTCACATTCACCACTGAACACAACAATGAACAATTCTGCTGTGAAAAGGATGAAGAACAGTCTCTGCTGATGACAGGAACAGGCAGATGAGCTAAACAAATTGAAATGAAAGAGAAATATGAAACTTTAATCATTTTACAGTGCTAATGTAAACTTTTGGACAAACCATCTCTGCTCACCATAGACAGAAACACTGAATGTTTTTGATGACTGTTTCGCTCTCTGTATCTGTAGATTATAATCTCCAGTGTGCTGAGTTGTAATGTTGGTGATGGTCAGAGATAAAGTTTGTTTGTCCAGCTTCAGTCTGTCTCTGAATCTCTCGTCAGGACCGTTATATGTGGAGAAGATTC
The DNA here is from genome assembly GCF_023724105.1 of Carassius gibelio. Lineage (NCBI taxonomy): Eukaryota > Metazoa > Chordata > Actinopteri > Cypriniformes > Cyprinidae > Carassius > Carassius gibelio. The sequence goes on along the minus strand of NC_068417.1, from coordinate 11,813,603 downwards.
CAGAATCTCTCCTGATTTCAGCTATCAGAGATTTTTTAGGTCCATATGTCCACATTATATAATCATCTCCATGTATTTGAGTATCATCTAAGTTCAGAGTGACAGAATCTCCCTCCATCACTGACACTGACTCACTAAACACACCTGGAGAACAAACAGATTTGTTTTGCAGTGTTTACATGTTGTTTATACAGGAACAAAATATATTATCCTGTTAGCCAGCAACCCTACTACTGTCCTACCTAACTCATGATTGTAACAGTTTCTTACTTCAGTATTAAAAGTTATAGACACTGAAGTGCCTAGAATTAATTTATTAATTTATTTATGTTGTACCTCACTGAATATTGTTTTTATTTTTTATATATAAAAACATTAAATTAGTCCTGGAGCAATCTAGAAAAGTAATGGGTTGAAAGTCACATGTCTCATGAGTTTCTATTTCAAATCTGAAGATATTATGAAAAATTAGATTCCTGCAAATATTTTTCTGAGACTATATCTAGACCCCCCCCCCCCCCCAAATATACATACACACACACACATATATATATATATATATAATATATATATAGCCTATATAATATATATATATATACAAAATATTTATTAGTTATTAAAAATATACCACTGCATTTTTTTCAATTATAAAACACTAGACAGAAATGTAGACATCATATAAGTTATTTATTTAAGCACTAGAAAAATACAAAAAAATTTTAGTAATATTTTTTTTAACTTTGTATGCCAATTATAGAACAAATCTGAGATTGCTAGAAATGCAGCATTTACAATGTATTACAATGAAATTACGTGCTGAAGTGCTGATGTGCTGATGGACAGTTACAGAGATGGTAATCATAGAGATGCGCCATAAAGTCAATATACCTCTCTATATTCATATGGCGTTCATCTAATTTGCACTCAAACAGATGGTAATCATGCAGATACATTAAAACACACTCACACATATATAAAAAACTGTTGCAAAATAAAACAAAGAAAAATATGATCGCTATAAGCTCCGCCTCCATCATCTGACAGGTGCATCAGAGTGCGTCAAGAGCCGTCACGAGAGAGCGCCAGAATTCAAATATACTATCTTTTGCTTTTCTTTCACTTTTTTGTGTGTGTGTGGATTGTCTCATTCTGTGTGTCACTGTACGCTGCAAAACCATGCTGTTTTTTTACTAACAAGACGCAGTTTCCGACCGTGAGTTATTCCATAATGGACACAAAAAGTTCTATCGCTGAAGAAATGAAACGTAAACAAAGGAATTATGATCCATATTACTACGTTATTGCGTCGTTGGACCAAACGTGCTTCATGAGATGTCGTTCAGTGGACCCTAACCTTTCTAACTAAACCGGGATTTACAGCTGTGGATGTGTTTATGACTCGTTATTACGACGGATCTGGTATGTACTGCGTTTTCATTCTTCATGTTTTGATGTGTACTGCTTACACAAATGTAGCAAATAGTTATTTAATTTCATAAAGTACAATTTGATTTCAAAATGCACCTACATTGTTTTGCATTTTGTGTTTTTCATTTGAATACAGTTTCCCCATATATATTGCATCATTGGATTTCTTTAAAAAAAAAAAAAAGTTTAAAAGTCTTGACTACTCTCGTTCTTGTGAACCAAGTCTTGTGTCTCGTCTCTTGTGGGATAAGTGTCTCTTTCAAGTGCAGAAGAGATTCTTCAGATTTTTAAAATGTTCTTCAAAATGATTAATTTAAGATCTGTTCACTGAAAGTATACTCATACTCAGAGTTTGTGCTCTGCATTTAACCCATCCAAGGTGCGCACACACATGCCATGAACACACATCCAGAGCAGTGTTCATCATTTACGGTGGGGTGCCTGGGGAGCAGTTGGGGGTTCAGTGCCTTGCTCAGTCGTGATATTGGTAGGCTGAAGCCTCGAACCCATGACCCTAGGATTAGGAATCAAACTCTCTAACCACTAGGCCACTACTGCACATGCACTGCTGTACCTGAACATGGTTGACAGAGTTCACTGATGTCCAGATGTGTGGTCTGGTTTGTGATGGGATTGTTGATCACACAGCTGTAGCTGTTTTTCTCCTGATATTCCACCTCCAGAGGTAGAGAGAGACTGATGCTGAGATCAGACACACTGATGCTGGACAATAAACTGTTTCCTTTGTACCAGGAGAGAGTCACATGACCCACATTCACCACTGAACACAACAATGAACAATTCTGCTGTGAGGAAGATGATGATGAAGAACAGTCTCTGGTAATGTTAGGAACAGGCAGAAGAGCTAAAAACATGAGACAATAAAGAAGTCTGGACAAAACTAATCAACAATGTTGAGTGTGTTCACAATGAATGTGTATCATCTTTAACTGTAAGAAATCATCATGCAAAATATAAAATCAAAATATTTGAAAGACAAATTATGTTTTCTCACCATAGACAGAAACACTGAATGTTTTTGATGATAGTTTCGCTCTGTGTATTTCTACTTTATAATCTCCAGCGTGTAGAGTTGTGATGTTTGAGATGGTGAGAGATACAGTTTGTTTGTCCAGCGTCAGTCTGTCTCTGAATCTCCCATCAGGACCAGTAAATGTGTTAAAGACTCCGAAATCTCTTTTGATTTGAGCTATCAGATATTTTTCAGCTCCAAATTTCCACAGGATATAATCATCTTCACGTATTTGAGTATCATCTATGTTCAGAGTGACAGAATCTCCCTCCGTCACTGACACTGACTCACTAAACACACCTGGAGAACAAACAGGTTTAACACAGATTAAGATTTTCTATTAAATTATTCCAAACACTATCATTGCAATTTCTTCCCGCATATCATCTGCCTTGCTTATTCGTAAGTCTCATGAGATTTTGCAGGATTTTCTGTGTTCACAGAATCAGTTTGTGTGTGGTGTGCTGTCTTTGTCACATCAGGGCACACCACACACTATAGGAGCAAAAGGGTCAAATCTAGGATTTTTTGTATCCTCATGTTTGTGGCGTATCACATTTTAAAAATCTTATGAGATGTAAAAAAATGTTTTGGTGTGTACCCAGCATAAAGAGCACAGACTACATCTGATTTCAGGATTTATAAACAACATAAATACACGATGTGATTTGTCCTTGGGGTTGCCCACACACATCAGGATTTCTGATTGTAAATATTAAACATGATTAATATTTACGATTTGCGATCGGGGTTGCTCCGATGTTCTTCCGATCAGGTTCGGACACTCTTAACACACCTCACACCAAGAAAAAATCCGATAAAATAATCTGTAGAACCATCAAGATAATCTGGACATAGCTAGGATTGTCGGAAGGGGGTATACCAAATCAGCCCGGTTATCTTTCGGTGTGTACCCAGAATTAGATGTGAATTGTTTGGGCTGTCACCACTAGGAGGCAGTAAGTGCACATTGAGGGGGTTTCAGATACATTTCACTAATGTACATGTACTGTAGCCCATGTGGGAATCTATTATGGGTTTTTGATTTAGATAAAGCTGTAAAAGTGTATAAAGTTAGGTTAAAATTAGCCTACTGTAGAAAAATGTGCTTGGAGATAACCTAATCTGTTTGGTCTGTATTACATACCTCCCCAGTCTAGGGGGATGGGAGGGAGTAATAAAGAAAATGGAGGAAAAATGGAGGGAGTTTTTCCCTTCTACTGACTCACACAACCACGCAAGTAACGTGAAAACAGAATAGAATTTATTAAACACAAGGAAGCAAGTATAACTTCAGGAGGGGTCCAGGCCAACATAACAAACAAAACCTACTAACTCCCAAAAACAAACCTAACTAACCTACAAAATAAAAAGAAAACAAATTACAAAAGATTACCCTAACTCCCTAACTGATCTTAAACAGGAGAAAAAGTATAATCAAAATAAATAGCAACCACCTCCCTACAGCTTCCCATGAAAACAAAAGAAAACAAAAATAAACCTTAGCTCGAACAACAAAAGAAAATAACTCACGCTTGGGCTGAATAAGTCCTCCCACAAGAGGACCACTAGAAAGTCATCAACAAACTTCTAATCACAACAAAATCAGCTACAAACTCTAGTGACATCAGCAGAAGGTACTCTCGCTCCAAATTCCCCCACTCCAGACATCGCAACTCTGTCTTTTAACTTCGAGCATTTCCTCTTGTGGGCCAATCAGGATAGGGCAGTCATCAGAAGAATCATTCACTAATTGGTCTTCACCTGTTAGTCCTTGTCAGCACTTGAGAGGGCGAGAGAAAAGAACACAAGGCACATACACAAGAGACAGTCCCAATTAAGTAAGCCCTGGGACGTAACACCCCCACCACGAGATTTCAAACTAACAAAAAGTTTGTAAACAACCCACCCCCACAACCCATAAGTACACTTAGTTTTCCACTGAATGGACCCTGGACAGGGCATCGGCCACAACATTCTCCGAGCCTTTCTTATGGCGAATATCCAGATGGTATCCCTGCACCATCAAGGACCACCGCATCAACCTCTGGTTGGAATTAGCCATTTGGGACAGGAAAACCAGGGGGTTATGGTCAGTGTAAACGATGACTGGGTTACTGTGATCTCCCAAGTACACTTCAAAGTGCTGCAAGGCTAGTAACAGTGCCAATGCCTCCTTTTCAATAGTGCTATACCTCTGCTGGCACTTTGAAAACTTCTTTGAGTAATAGCACACGGGGTGGTCAATTCCATCACGGTCCTCCTGTAACAGCACTGCTCCAGCTCCAACAGCGCTTGCATCCACCTGTAGTTTAAACGGGAGGGCAAAATTTGGAGCAGACAACACTGGTGCATTACACAAAATATCCTTGGCAGCATTAAAAGCATGAGCACATTCTGGAGTCCAAACAAATTTCTTAGAGGTACTAAGAAGGTCTGTAAGTGGGGAAACTACAGAGGCAAAGTTTTTACAAAAACCTCTATAGTAACCGGTCATCCCCAGAAATCTACGTAGTTCTCTTTTGGTGGTAGGAATAGGAAATTCAACAACGGCAGATATTTTTTCCTCCACAGGACACACCTGTCCCTGCCCAACCTTTTTGCCTAAATAGGTAACAACAGCTTTGGCAAAATCACATTTGGCCAGGTTTAAAGTTAAATTGGCAGCAGCCAACCTATCAAACACACAGTTTAACTTTTCCACATGATCCCTCCATGTAGGTGAGAAGATGACAATATCATCTAAGTAGGCTTCACAATCTGTAACCCCGGACAATACTTCCTGCATAAGCCTCTGAAATGTAGCTGGTGCATTTCGCATACCAAAGGCCATGACCTTATACTGCAGAAAGCTGTCAGGAGTCACAAAGGCAGAAATCTCTGATGCTCGAGCCGTCAAAGGAACTTGCCAGTAACCTTTGAGGAGATCCAACTTGGTGACAAACTGCGAAGAACCCACCCGGTCAACACAATCCTCTAACCTTGGTAAGGGAAAAGAGTCAGGCTTAGTGATGGCATTTACCTTGCGGTAATCTGTACAAAACCGCAAGGAAGAATCTGCCTTTGGCACCAATAAACAAGGAGAACTCCAGGGAGACTTGCTAGGTTCCGCCAGTCCATGGTGCAACAAATACTCCACCTCCAACCGCATAACTTCTCTCTTTTTCGGGTTAACCCTGTAAGGATGTTGCTTAATAGGGACAGACATTCCTACATCGATATCATGAGATAACACTGTGGTTTGTTGTGGTACATCTGAAAATAAAGTGGCATGTTTTCCAAGTAGTTTAACAATATCCCTACTTTGCTCCTTAGAAAGGTGTACAAGATTAACCTCAAGGTTATTTAAAACATCAGAATTCTTCAGGCCAATACATGACATCTGAGCATCATTTACTACCAACCCATCTTGCTCAGGGCAGTAAGCAAGAGGCATAACCGGATGAATAATTTCAACAGGAGAAACAACGTGTACAGGCTTGGATGATTTTGACTCATTCCGGTCAACATAGGCCTTTAACATATTGACATGACACACCCGAGTCTTTCGTCTCCGATCAGGAGTTCGGATCACATAATTGGTTTCACTTAGCTGCCTATCAACAATGTAAGGTCCAACAAACTTAGTTTGCAACGCAGACCCCGGCACAGTGAGCAGAACCATCACTGAATCTCCAGACTGAAATTTACGAGAAACACTTTTCTGGTCATAACGAACCTTCATTCTAGCCTGAGCAGCAGCCAGATGTTCTTTAGCCACTTCACAAACCTTCTGAAGACGTGCACGGAAAGAGCTGACATATTCCTGTACAGTCACTGGTAATGACGGTTTAGAGACCAACTGCTCACTTAGCAATTTTAAGGGTCCTCGAACTGTGTGACCAAAAACAAGTTCAGCTGGGCTAAACCCTAATGACTCTTGCACAGACTCCCGTGCTGCGAACATTAACAAAGGCAGCCCTTCCACCCAGTCTTTGCCCGAAGCAAGGCAATATGCACGAAGCATGGACTTGAGCGTTTGGTGAAACCGCTCAAGTGCACCTTGTGACTGGGGGTGGTAGGCACTTGAGGTTTGATGACTTACTCCAAGTTCGGTCAATAGGCCTTTAAACAACTTCGAGGTAAAATTAGTTCCCAAATCAGTCTGTATGATTCTAGGCAAACCGAAGACAGAGAAGAACCTTACTAACTCCCTGGCAACAATGTTAGCTTTAAGTGATCTCAGAGGAACAGCTTCAGGGAACCGTGTCGCCGCACACATCATAGTCAGTATATACTGATGGCCCGATTTAGCCCTCGGCAAAGGGCCAACACAATCAAGAATCAATCTCTCAAATGGTTCTCCAATCACCGGAATTGGTTGTAATGGTGCTGGGGGAATCATTGCTTTAGACTTCCCAGCCACCTGACATACATGACAAGACCGACAAAATTCTGAAACTGTGGATTTCATGCTCGGCCAGAAGAAATACCTTGAAACCCTTTTGAAAGTTTTAGTAATACCCAGATGACCTGCGAGCACGTTCTCATGAGCCAATTTTAAAACCTGGTTTCGATAACCAGAGGGTAAAACTATCTGAAATAGTGTATTCCAGCTAGCCTCATCACTGGAAATACTAGACTTCCACCGTCGCATCAAAATACCATCATCCCAAAAAAACACAACCTTGGCTTCAGGCTGGTCTACTTGATCAACTGCTGCATCAGCACAGTTCCTCAAGCTCTGATCAGACTTTTGGGCAGCCGCCAACTGTTCCCTTCCAACTCTTAGAAGACCGAGTTCACTGGTTTGATTGAACTCCGTACCTGGATTCAAATTACTTGGAGTAACAAATAACTTGCATTCCTCAAGTTCTAGAGAAGAATTCATAAATGATTTAGACAAGTCAATAACATCCTCAAACTTCCGGCTCTGAGCACGAGTCACTACACATGCAGGAAAAACTGAGGGGAACAAACTAGCAACATCAGACGTTGAAGATACAGGCTTCTCGATAACCAGTGGGATAGAAAAAACCTTACCACCAGCCAAGTCATTACCCAGCACAAGACCAACTCCCTCCACAGGCAGCTCTGAGCGCACTCCAAGCTCAACAACTCCTGAAACAAGGTCAGAGGTTAGACAAACGGTGTGCAGAGGTAACCTAACACATCCCAGTTCAATGCCACGTACTAAAATATCAGAGCCAGTATATGTTGCAGCAGAAAATGGCAATACGCTCTCCAATATAATAGACTGGGCGGCACCTGTGTCCCTGAGAATTGTAATTGGTCTTAACTCAGAATCATCAGATAACGAGACAAAACCTGACATGAGAAACGGCTGGTACACTGAAGCAGCACTCATGCTTTCACTAACCTCAGAAGGGTTGACAAAAGCAACACTTTTAGCTTTCCTAGACGAATTTTTCTGCTTCCAAGACCGGCACTCAGAAATCAAATGACCTGGGTCAAGACAATAAAAACACACACGTTTGTCACCCATACGTTTTGAATCATACTTGTGAGAACTCTCAGATTTTGGCTGGTCTGCCCGAACCAAATCAGTAACTGTATCCTCAGCAAGAGATCGGTTTCTACTCTGACGTGCCGAAGGAAAAACGCTTCTGTGCGTTAGCACAAATTCATCAGTGATAACAGCAGCATCCGACAGCTTAGTTACCTTCTTCTCATTTAAGTGCACAACAATATTCTCCGGCAAACAACCTTTAAAGTCTTCCACCAGAACCAACTCTCGAAGTTGTTCAAATGTGGACACTTTACTGGAACAACACCATTTGTCAAAGAGATTCCCCTTCTCTCTGGCAAATTCTACAAATGTTTGTTTGGCTGCTTTTACATAGCCCCGAAACTTCTGCCGGTATGCCTCAGGTACTAATTCATAAGCTCTAAGCACAGCAATTTTAACAATGTCATAATCTAATGACTCTTCTATAGGCAAGGAAGAACAAACTTCCTGGGCTTTACCCTCCAAATTACATTGTAGGAGTAAAGCCCACATATCCTTTGGCCACCTAAGCTTCACAGCCACACGTTCAAATGTAGTGAAATAGGAATCTACTTCAGCTTCACGGAATTTTGGAACTAACCTGATATACCTGCTAACGTCAAAAACTGCTTCCCCTGCTCCATCACCAGGAGTCAAAGCAGCTGGAGCAGACAGAGATGTACCCAGTGACCTCCCAGACAAAGGAAAAGGGGTAACTGGAACATTATCAGACAAATGCGGTGGAGCAACTAACCTACGCTCTCGTTCACGATCAATCTCTAATTCAAGCTCCCGCAATCGCAACATCTGATTATCATATTCCTGCTTTCTAACCAACAGATCTAATTCTTTCAATTTAACTGCCAATGGAAGCCCACCTGATGTCACTTCAGGCACAGGAACTGACTTTACATCAGAACCCTCAATAACAGGGGTCTTAACTCCATTCCCAGCTTCCTCAGACTCCTCAGGTAAAATTCCTTGCTCTACCAAAACCTTTTGCAATTCAGCTTTAATAATACGCTTGGACGCATGTCTGGAAACTGAAATATGAAAAAAGTCAGCCACTTGTAACAAGTCATCTTTCCGGCACTTGTCAAATACCTCAACAGTGGGACAAAGAGTAAATGAGACTAACTCAAAAACCATACTCACTCAACGTCTTCTCCTCCACCAAAAGAAAGCAGCCAAACAAACAAGCAGACGAGCCCCCAATTTATTACATACCTCCCCAGTCTAGGGGGATGGGAGGGAGTAATAAAGAAAATGGAGGAAAAATGGAGGGAGTTTTTCCCTTCTACTGACTCACACAACCACGCAAGTAACGTGAAAACAGAATAGAATTTATTAAACACAAGGAAGCAAGTATAACTTCAGGAGGGGTCCAGGCCAACATAACAAACAAAACCTACTAACTCCCAAAAACAAACCTAACTAACCTACAAAATAAAAAGAAAACAAATTACAAAAGATTACCCTAACTCCCTAACTGATCTTAAACAGGAGAAAAAGTATAATCAAAATAAATAGCAACCACCTCCCTACAGCTTCCCATGAAAACAAAAGAAAACAAAAATAAACCTTAGCTCTAACAACAAAAGAAAATAACTCACGCTTGGGCTGAATAAGTCCTCCCACAAGAGGACCACTAGAAAGTCATCAACAAACTTCTAATCACAACAAAATCAGCTACAAACTCTAGTGACATCAGCAGAAGGTACTCTCGCTCCAAATTCCCCCACTCCAGACATCGCAACTCTGTCTTTTAACTTCGAGCATTTCCTCTTGTGGGCCAATCAGGATAGGGCAGTCATCAGAAGAATCATCCACTAATTGGTCTTCACCTGTTAGTCCTTGTCAGCACTTGAGAGGGCGAGAGAAAAGAACACAAGGCACATACACAAGAGACAGTCCCAATTAAGTAAGCCCTGGGACGTAACAGTCTGTCATTTTTATTTTCTTTATAATGTGAAGAATAACCCACAGGTAAAAGGATGTGAAGGAGGGTAGGGATGAGACGAGAGAGAAAAAGAGGACTGGTGGGAGATGTCAACGAGACAACTCTCCAAAAGTGTAATTGTGTATACAATAGAGCTGTAGTCAAGTCCAGCTTTGTCGAGTCCAAGTCAAGTCCAAGTCCAAAAGTTTCGAGTCCAAGTCAAGACCGAGTCCAAATGAGAGAAAAAAGGGTCCTCTTCAAGACCACATACTTAACTACTGATAATGTATGTGATGCGTGAGACAGCATATCTCCTATTCTAAGAAAATCATTTTACATTATTATTTGTAATGATCAAAAAGCATGTGCAAAGTAACAACTCTGTAGGACAGGGGTCTCTAAACTACATCCTGGATGGCCAATGTCCTGAAAAGTTTAGCTCCAACTGGCCTTAAAACACCTAGAAGATTAGTGTGTCTAGTAAGAGCTTGATTAGCTGGTTCAAGTGTGTGTAATTAGGGTTAAAGCTAACAGGGGCGTTACACAAGATCCCGGGCCCTATGCTTAGGCAGTCCTGATGGGCCCCCATGCCCCCCATCCATGAAAATATCCAGGTAAATTAAAATATATTTCAGATTCATACTTTTCAAGGGCCCTCTCTTCCTTTGGGGCCCAGTCCGACCCTGGGAGCTAAACTTTAAAGGACACTGGCCCTCTAGAACAGAGTTTGGAGCTGTAAGGTCAAATAATTTGTATGTACTTTATTTTCATTTTATTTACTTTATAATGCTGCTTTTGCTGACATGTCTGTGGTCAAAAATTTATATGACTGATGCCTTGGCACAGTGCACAGACACACGCAAAGCTCGGGATATGACAAATGCGCGCAGCAAAGCTAGAAGGCATACGTTTGGCTCTACTGGGCATGCGCACATAAATACAGCGATATTTTTGTCATACTGTACTAGTTCTTGCATAGACTAGTCGAGCTCTGTCGGAAACAATCGACTACTCCAGCATGCATTAACCATAATGCATGCAAAGTGTTTGCAAGTACGACGTGAATTTTAGAATTACAATATTGCGTGGAGCTGTTACTATATGACCTTATCTATGTTGCATGTAAAAATAAAATATGTAATGTAATAATTAGGGTTGTGCCTGAAGCCGAATACTTTATTCGGAATGGCACGGATAATGGCTTAATAATGTTCATAATCTGGCTGACTACGACTTGTGTACATTTTTCTACAAATCCTGTAATACGTGCACAAACTGACAGTTACCACTTAGCTCTTACTAAATATTGTAGAAACACAATTTTTTTTCTGTAAAGTTGCTTTGTAACGATTTGTATTGTAAAAAGCGCTATACATATAAACTTGAATTGAATTGAATTGAATATGAACATAGAACCAGCCAAAAACATTATAGGTCCAGCATAGGAGACTGTTATGTGAGAGGTTTCCACCTAACCTCGATCAGGTGGAGAGCTGGTGGTTACAGGGGAATTAGGAAGGACAGGATAAAAGCAGAAGTTAAAAATCCCTAAAGGGAACGAGTAGATACCTGGCTATCTCTCTGATTGAGACGAGAACGCTGCCTCTTCTGGATCACATCCCTTAGGTTCTGCTTACCTCCTTGTGACCCATGATTCCTCTTACCCCTGCCCGCAGGTGACAAAGGTTCCACATTTGAATATGAATATTGAATATTCCACATTTTGGCGACCAAGATGCCCCAAGGTACACCATATACTCGCTTTTGATCAGGGGTCTTTTCAGTATGTAATATTCAGTTTTTCACATAAATCGTGACAAATATTTTTACATGTGTATTTGTGGGGTTGCTGCAGATAGTAATGTAACAAAATATAAATAGCAGGGGGAAATGAAAAAAAATAGATGGCATTAAAAAATGTAATTTTAAATAATATGTATGACTTTGGCCACTGTAGATGAAATGCTTTGTTTTGCCATATAAAAATGCAATTAAGTTAAATTTAACCTGTCAAGCATTGTCCAAAGCTTCTTATTTTAATATATGTAGATAAATGTGAATTACTTCCCATTAAAGCCAGCACAAAATCAAACTGTAAAGATGCATTATTATTATATATATTTTTTATTATTATTATTTATCCATGTGCCCTCACAATCTTTAATCAAAACAACTTGTCTTCTGTCTAACAGCTACATCTCTTCTCTGATGATGTGTTTACTGGCACGAAGGCGGGGCAACTTTACACTCACTTGAGATTGTCCAATAGCAAACCACAACCATCCAATTACCTCCCATGAACAAAATTAAGCCCCGCCCTACATTTGTTCTTATTCAAGAAGCAGTTTACCTCGGATGAATGTTAGGATTCGGAAAGAAAAGCCTCTTTCCATTACATGCCAAACAGAACAGATTTCACACAAAAGGAAACTGCAGCCTGATGACTTTGTATTTGCCTAAAATTGATTTCTGTACAATAATATTACAATCCCTTTATTTTAAAAATAATTTACTTAATTGTGTCCTTGACATTGACAGATTGATAAATAATCTGCACGGATATATAGAGAGGCATATGCAGCTGAATATCAATCGGATATTTCATTTACACATTAGTAAATTATATTAGCATTAATCAATAAGATCTTTTTTTTAAAGTTAATGGAAACAACGTGAAACAGCAGTATTATAGCTCCGCCCATGGCACGCCTCCAGGACCTCGCCTTTTTCCAGAAAGAATTGGAAAGCTGTATTTTTCTTTTAGAAATATGATAAAGCTAAAGACTTTTAGGATATATGAAGGATGCAGTACTACTCTATAGGCACTCAAGATTAACATGAGATTAGGTGAAACCGTGTATGTTATGTACCCTGTTTCGTTTAAGATCGGTTCACTGAACGTTTTTTGGGGGGAACCAAAAAGGTTTCTTCAATGAAATCACTGCAACAAAACATCATCTTGGAACATTATTTATTAAGAGTGTAGCATTCACAGTTTCTGTACTTTATTACACAGCAAAACTGTTTCTCATATAGAGGAAGTGAAATTGTGGAGATCCTTTCAATCACACACTATACTCACAAGAACACATACATACACACACACACACTCTTCACACCTCAAGACATACACACACTAACACACATGAACCACAAACTTGCAGTAATAGCCATATTGTCAAACGCATGCTCAGAATAAAGCTGTGGAGAGTAAAGCAGAGTCTGCAACCGAAGACAGAGTGTTAGGAAGTAAGAAGTACCAAAAGATGTTTCTTTAGTTCTGTTGTTTCAGTTTTCTCTATTCCTGTGCTTCAGCTCTGCTTTCTTTAGTTTCTAGTGTTAGGTTTCCGTGGCTTTTGATTTCCCCTTCATCTGTGTCTAGTTTTGTTTCTTTCTAATCTCTTCTATTTATAGTCCTGTGTTTTATTCATCAGTTTCATTAGGTTCAATCACTTTTACACACACTCTTGAGTTGCATTTACATTTGTCTTGGATTAGTGTTATTTTTTAGATTGGGACATTTATTTCAGACAAAATTTTGGACTGGACTGGGTTTAATTATTGTGTATGTGCTGCACGATCTTTCCTCAAAACTAGCTTCACTTTTTTTTTATCATTTTTGTTCAGTGACATCATCTGCTCAAATCACATCCATGCAATATTACCTGCTGGGTGCTAGTGTTGTGTTTGGCACTATGCTGGTACCCAGCATGCACTGCAGCATGAGTCTTTTGTTTCGTTGATTATCACTATTACTGAGTTTTGATGTCTATACATGTGACAGTTCAGATTCCCCCATGTAAAATCATGTTCAAAGCTGTTTCAATGGCTTTACTTAAAGTAATTTAACATAAACCAAGGTCCTAGTGCCCTACACTATAATAGTGCCTTCACATCTTAAATATGTCAAACTAACTCTTACTAGAGCTGAACTTCTTACTAAATTGACAACTTTTACACTCAGACTTACTTATTAAAAGTGATCGTGACACTCTGTTTAAAATCAAGGAAACAGCCAAGCGAGCATAAGTTCTATTAGATATGTATTTATTACAATCTCTAGTATTTGTACAGGCTGCATTATTTATTTATTGATGGTGGGTTTGAATTCACTAGAGCTCCACGAAAAATAACTTGCAACTTTAAAATAAATAAAAAGTCTGCAACTCACCAACCAGACTGCAACAGCACAAACAGCAAAACGCCAGTGTGTGAAACATGTCCATCTTCAGTTCAGCGGTCTGAAATAGTTTCAGTCAAATTTAAATCCTTGCAGTAAAGTTGTGTAGAGAACAAGCTGTTAACAAAGTGAACTCTCTGCTGACTTCCTCCAGACTGAAGACTGAATCAGATCATGACCCATGTGTTCAACAACACTTCCTTCTAAAACTCACCCAAAGACGTGTTAGTCAACCATTATGTGCAAAATAATTGGCACCTTGGATAGCCATCATGTTTTTTTTTTGTTTTTTTTATATAAATAATGAAACTATTATCCACTATTAAATATTAATTTTAGCGTGTGGTATTCTAGAATGTGTGTTATTGTCTCATTAAAATTATTCACTTTGTTTGTATGTCACATTGGAAAAAAAGTATCGGTTACATTAGTAAACATAAATGTAGATGTGGATTCACTGAACTCAGATACAAACTGACTTGATTTTATGAACATATTCTTTTGTGAATGTTATCCATTAAATCTCTTTCTAGTCTTGACATGATGTTTTTAACCAGTGAAGGTCTGAATAGTTCCAGCAAGTCTTAGTTTCTGTTTCTTCTCCAGTGTTTGCTGATGCAGCTGACAAAAACCCATTGGTATTTTTCCATAGGCTTTTGGATTATTGCAAAATATAAACTTTTGTTTTTAATCATAGTTCATGAAACTAACAGGTTTTGTCTATCAATATGATCTCCACAAAATAATATAACTTTGATGAATTGTTAAGCCAAAATAAAAGCAGCTGAACTGAAAAACTTACGCTATAAATGAACTACCCCTCCATGGACTGCATCATCATCATCATCATCATCATTATCATCATCATCATCACACCTATGATGACTTTAATCTTATTTTTAACACTTTCAGTGAAAACTATTTACTCTGTATATGTACCAGGGCTGGACAGAAGTATATTGATTGAATCCAGAATTTGTCAGGTATGTCATGTCATAATTTGAGGATTAGCTAATAATACTTAATGCACTTCAAACATCAGACCAACTGAGTAATTGTTCAGTCTGAATTCATAGTTTGTTGTTTTCATGTCACTATACGTCACTATTTTACTGTATGATTCATAGATCTCTCTCTCTCTCTCTCTCTACGAATATTTGTTAGTATGATATCTAATATTTTACATTCATATTTTGCAAGCATTTGCAGTATTTGTGCATATAAACAAAATTAAAATCTCAAAGCAACAAAACATAAATGAAATAAATAACAAACAAACATATTACAAAAAGTGATTAACAAACAAATATGAAACTGATGCCACTGCAGAATAAAACAAATGAAGAGTTTATTTGCAAAAAAAACCATGTTTTTATTGTGTTTTGTTTGGTTAGCTGTTTTTATTTATTTATTATTATTTACTAATCAAAATAACCCAGCTGCAGTTTGATTGTGCTTCATTGGAATGCACAATAAAAAAATAATAAAATCAGGATGATCTGTTTATTGCACATGAACTCTTCAAATATAGAAGTATATTCATAATTATATCCACCAGATGGAGCCAACCATATTAAAAATAATAATTCTGGTAATGAACATTTATATGATGTAGTTTATAGTTTCTAGACCACAGATATTTTAAACTTTAACGATCAGGATTCCAGAATATGTGAGAATATTTATGATATCTGTTCTGTTTTCTTCTTTTATCCTCTTGTAGATCTGACATCATTGATCAGAAGAACAGCAGCAGCTGCAGAAGCCACGCCCATCAGAACAGTGACGACCAATCGGATCACAGGCTCGATAGTATCACATCCATGCACTTCTGAAAAAAATGTAAATAAAGAAAGAAAAATTAATTAATTAATTAATAATAATTATAAAGCAGAGAGAGAGCAATGATAAAATTGATTTAGAGACTCAAATATATTATAACTTATATATATAATACACATTTATGAATCAATTTGTTGATGTCTTTCTAAACAAGTTTTTATTTATTTTATTTTATTTGGACCACAAAATAAGTTTTTTATATATATAAAACTTATTTTGTGGTCCAAAAAAAAAAAAAAAACTTGTTTAGAAAGACATCAACAAATTGATTCATAAATGTGTATTATACCAGTGCTGCTGCATGTGTGACTTATTTGGACTTTATGTCAAATAACTTTATGAACTTATAAAAAAAAGTCCACATATTTCAGTCTGCTGTACCTGAACATGGTTGACAGAGTTCACTGATGTCCAGATGTGTGGTCTGGTTTGTGATGGGATTGTTGATCACACAGCTGTAGCTGTTTTTCTCCTGATATTCCACCTCCAGAGGTAGAGAGAGACTGATGCTGAGATCAGACACACTGATGCTGGACAATAAACTGTTTCCTTTGTACCAGGAGAGAGTCACATGACCCACATTCACCACTGAACACAACAATGAACAATTCTGCTGTGATGAAGATGATGAAGATGATGACGATGATGATGAAGAAGAAGATGATGATGAACAGCATGAACAGTATCTGTTGATGACAGGAACAGGAAGACGAGCTGAAAACATGAGACAAACTTGACTAGATCAGGAAGTGTTTATTGCAGCATCAGTCAGTCGATGAGTTTCTTATATGACAGCGATATTCACTTCTCCATATTTATAAAAGATTATTACACATGGTCAAGTAACAAAGAAGAAACGTATGCTTAATTGAAACAATTTTGTTATTTTATCATTTAATTAACAAAAGAAATGTAAAATAAATTACCTTTAATTTACATGTAAATAAGAAGGTGAAATCAATATTTAACTCACCATAGACAGAGAGACTGAATCTCTTTCTCACACTGTTGATCTGTAGTTGATAGAGTCCAGTGTGTTCAGTTCTGGTGTTTGTGATGGTCAGAGATCCAGTTTGATGATCCAGCTTCAGTCTGTCTCTGAATCTCCCGTCAAGAACATCATCATATACAGCCATGATGCCTTCCATTACACTGATTTCAGCTATTAAAGTGTTTTCAGATCCAAACCTCCACAGAATCATATCATCATCCATCATTTCAGTAAAACCAGAGTCTAGAGTGACTGAATCTCCCTCCGTCACTGACACTGACTCCACTGTAACCGTATCAGCAAATACTGGAAAACAAAAAACTGGTCACATATAATGCTAATTGCATTTATTTACTCAAGATCACTGGTTTGTAGTAATTACGGTATGAAGTGTAGATGACAAACAGAGAACAGCAGCACAGACACGAAACATGTGACAACAGAAACACATCAACTGATTATATGTGAGCCAAGTGAAGTGTAGTTTAGAGCTTTATTAATTCCCTTGGGGCAATTAGTTTAGACTGTCTTGGCACTTCACATTCACAAACAACACTTAATACACATACACACGCAGCCCTACCAGACGCCGCATGAGCAGCGCACAGAAGTTCAGTAAACAGATAAAAAAAGAGAAATGAACACTAGAGAAAGATATGTGTAAAGTGTGGTTTTGAACAATGAGCGAATTAATCAGTTACAATACGCCTATTGAATTTAAGACCACTTTACATGTGTAATAATAGCAAATGAAAATCCACCTTGTATAAAAAAGCTACAAAATCCTTTTTTTAAAGTATAACTTACCAAAGGGTTTCAAGCAGAACAAAATGACAACACAAAACATTTTATTTGACATTTCTAATATCCTCTCAGCGATTATAACACTGAACTTCCTGACAACCGACTGTTTTGACTTGAGAGAAGTGTGATACTAATCTAGTGTGTGTGTGTGTGTGTGTGTGTGTGTGTGTGTGTGTGTGTGTGTGTGTGTGGATCCTCCCCCAAAGAAGCTTGAACACCCTTCAGTCAGTGCAGTCCAGTTGTGCTCACATATACTATTAGTGTCACAATAATATTCACTCCTGGCTTTTAAGACTGTTTTTAGTGGCAGAAACCATGTAGGTTATACATTTGATTTGTTCTTATTTGTTAATTTGTATACATATAAGAATATATAATCCCATGCTGCTTCAGCGTTTTTAAGAAGCGGAAATGTTCAAGAACAAGAGGAACTTCTATGTGAATGAGCAAGTGTAGCAAGATTTCAAAAGTAGTAGATTAACAGAAAACAGGTAGTGAGCATAGCAGATTTTAGCAATATCTTTCAATTTAAAAAATATATTTTTTTGATATAATAAAAACAGATGTCAAAAACTGAATCTCAAGACCACGACCTTTCTAATGATATTCATACATTAAATAAAAGATAATTTTATTAACACAGAGCTGGGTCATCAGTGCTCCCCTGCGTGTTAACGGCTCAAAACTCTTGTTTGTTTATTGTGAAGTGAAATTAATTATTAGCTGATTTGCTGATTTTCACAGGGCTGCCAAGCCACACATTCTTTTCACAATTAGAGTGCTGAGTCTTACACGACTGACACTGTTCTCACACGCTCAAGCTAAACGTCTATTTTCTCATGCAGTGAAGCACCCTCAAATGACAGAAGAAATTAGTTGAAAGTGTAATAGGATATTGACGGAACAGATATCCAGTGCATATCTGTGCATATTTGTGTTTTTGTAATGTTGAGCAATGTAGCCAATTAAAGCTCTGATTGGCCATTGCATTTACACTCTCAGAAAAAAAAGTACAAAACGGTACCTTTAAGGAACAAAAGCTTGTCACTGGGGTGGTACCCTCAAAGGTACTTTATTGTACCTTGAGTCAGGGGAGCAAATTTGTACCTTACTTTTTTGTACCTTCTAAGGGCCAATACTGTACCTTTGAGGATCAATAATGTACCTTAGACAAAGGTACAATAAAGTACCTCTGGAAAAAGGTACAATTTTGTCCCATTAAGGTACCACCCCAGTGACAAAGCCATTTTGTACCTTTAGGTGGCAAAAAAGTTCCTTTTTATTCCTTAAGGAGTGAAAGAAAATAAAGGCAAACAACAACTAACTGAATTTTAGACATTTAATTTAGTCCTTAAATGGAAAACAGTTTAATTCACAGATTCAATAATAATTAATCTCACAACCATACAATGTAAAATCTCACAACCATACAATGTAACATCCCAAAATAAAATGTAACACTGTTTAGGATGTCAATGTCTGATATAAAAAAAAACATTAAAAAGATTAAAAATTAATTACATTTTTAAAAGAAGCATTTCACTGACCAACTGACAACTTACTGCCACTCCAAAAACAAAATGAACAGCGATGTCAGAGAATAGATGCATAGCAGGGAATAAATACAATGGAACCATTTATATTTTCCTTCTTTCAATTTCATGAACATCACTAATAAGAACAGCAATATAGTGCAGAAATACATAAGTTTTATTTTTTTATCAAAGACCAAGCAAAAAAACTTTAGCACACCACACCAAAGTAAACGGATAAACTAAATGACACTACAACCCTTCCAACACAGCTTAACATAAATGCCCCATACTAACAAACAGTTTATCATCGACACAGTATGTATCTGCTGTAGCCTTCTCTGAATGTACCGGGACAGGTTCGAGGGTTAGTATCACAGTTTCTTTCCACTGCTTAACAAATCGGTTGAATTTGGCTTGCTTCTTAAAAGATCCTTCAAAGAGGCATGAAATCATCCTCTCAGTCAATCCATCCCACAGGACAAAGTTACGTCCAGTGGACGTCTTTTTTATGTCTTTGCTGATGTTGAAAATACGTCCACTGAGGAGCCAGAATGAAAGTTTTTATGACGTCTTTTTTTGCCGTCTTCTGTACGTCTGATTTAGACGTTCACAGAACCTGCTTACAAGGTTAAAAACTAGCTCAAAAGTGGTCAGTAGAAATATTTTCAACATCATTTAAAGTTCATTTAGGCATAACTTATACTGTTTCTGGACCAAATCAACACTCAAAATCAACTCTCAAAAACTTTCATTCTGGCTCCTCAGTGGACGTCTTTTCAACGTCAGCAAAGACATAAAAAGACGTCCACTGGACGTAACTTTTCCCAGTGGGGAGTTACTGTTGGCAAAGCATGACCAAAGCATGGCAGGGAGCTAGAGGATGCAGTGTCTCGTTCCCTACTCAGGGAACCATGGTTACATTCGTAACCTAAGACATTCCCTTTCAGGGGAACTTCGAACTTCGTACCATGCTGAGGGGAGTGCAGACCAGAGACATGGCGAACAATAAGTACCAACTCTACCATTTCCATGGGAATTGCCCCTGTGATGTTTAGATGGCTGTCTGTGACAGTACCCCTTATGGCCAAAGGCCCAACTTAACTTTTAGGGCCTCGGCCCGGGGTACAGCTGAAGGCTTGGAATCAGGTAATATTTTTTTTTAAAGGGATACGGCTAAGAACCTAGCATTTTATAAGTCTTACCTGTCACATAGGGGCTACCACTTGCTTTGCATAAGCTTGTTGAAGGAGCTGTCTCGACAGATCTCTAGTAGCAACACTTGGTTTAGATAGGTATCCGAGGATACATGGGTGGAGTGGCGCCCAAGATGAACGGGGCTTTTACCAATTCAAAAGCACGAAGCAACCGCGCGAAGCCCTCACCATATAGGATTTTAGAAAGAATGCAGAATACTAGCGTGCGAACTCACCACAGTGTGGATTTTGGAAAGTGCGCAAAGACTTCATGTGCACACTTACCATAGCATGGATTTTCAAATACTGTTCTAAGGAGGGGCTTTTGTGGCACTCTGATAGAGGAGCTCATAGATGAAATGGTGCATCTGAAAATAGTATGTTTGAGAGTCATCAACTCGATCTATGGAAATAATGCTGGAGCGCTCTAGGGAAAAAACTGGGAACTCAGTCTCATATTAGAGGAGTACACCGAATTCAGAGTAGCGCAATCATAGGTGACATCATAGGCTCCTCCTTCTAATCCAGACCATCAGTAAGGTGATTGCTATGAACATAGAACCAGCCAAAAACATTATAGGTCCAGCATAGGAGACTGTTATGCGAGAGGTTTCCACCTAACCTTAAGAGATGGTGGTGAGGAGGTGAGGAATCCGGATGATGACGGCGTGAGGCAGCAGGAGAGGGTGGCACAGGAACTGCGGGGAATAGAGCTGAAGGTAAGTGTTCGTGGCTGAGTGGAAGTGCGGAGAGTGGATGAGGTTCTGAGAAAACACAGACATCCAACGCAGGCAACACTAAAGCCAACAAACAGGGTAAATGACATTAAACAACGATCTCACAAACACAAGACATGAGACAAGCCAATATATAGTGGATGAGTAATGAGTGACAGCTGTAGCTGATGACAATTAACGGAGACGCCCACAACCTAATCAGTGCAGACGCGAAACACACAGACTTCACTCTTAAAGTGCAAACACCCCGACATCACGGTTTACCAACCGTGACACCATGGTAAACCATGCGTATGCCTTGCCATTTAAGCGAGATGTATTTCTTGAAGGGGCTTACATGGCAAGGAGGGAGATTAAGAGAGGATGTCTCCCCCACAGAAAGAAAGCTTTTTCTACAGGGGGCCTCCATGTCGGCACAACTCTTATGCTGAAACTGATGAATGTCAAAAGAAAACAGCCTCTTTCATTTATTTTCGATCTCTGAGCTATGGTAAGAAAGATAACGCTCATCGAGTCAGTGTAACCTTGTTAGCGCACTTTCATGGCAAGTCCAACTTTCCCGTGGTACGATCCATAACCTCCAACAGCTCTACATATGCAGGGCAGAAGAATTGAGGATTTCAGCCACAGCTTCTTCACCATCCTCAAACATCTCCTGCTTTTCCTAGGTAAAAACCCAGAAGAGCACTAACCTAAGTATCAGAAAGTGTTAAAGATATAACATCTGCCCCCGATGAGCACAAAAGGTAAAGTCCCTCCCTAAACCACTCAGACAGATTCAACTGTAATTCTCATGAGCTCATTCTCCACCATGCCTCAGCAGCGGTGGGTCCTGAACCGTGGGAAGCAGATGGCTGCCTTTTGTTCCCTTTTCTCCTCAGAAAGAGAGACGAACGAGAGCTTTTTTTTTTTTTTTTCATTGAAAAAACGCTCACAATGCACGCAGATTGCTTCCTCAAAGAAATTCTTATGCGTACTCTTTACCCAAAAAAATGACACCAAGATTGTGTGTGTCATCGGGTGTCAAATAATGCTGGATGAACACATTGTCTAAATGCTTGCTAGTAGTCACCATGATAGATAGAGAAAGATCGCTCTTACCAGTTCTTTCAGATGCACGCTTCAAACAGAACAGTCAGTGAAGACGAAGAAGAGAATGACGCGTTCTCCCGATGCTTGTTTATAGCTGCGCCAGTAGTGACATCAGAGGCTATTGCTGGCCAACTCTTTGGTGTTTTTTCAATGTATGCTTCAGACATGGGTCACGATGAGGTGTTCCCCATAGCGACCCCTATAGGACGCAGTTAGAAGTTCTCTCTACAGGGGATATTTCATTTATTTGCCGGCTTAGGAATGTTTTTATTTTTTGTTTCCAATGTGACATACAAACGTTATACAAACGATCGTTACTGTTGATGTATACGTAAATTGTGCTTACCTCTCACTTGGTTTTCAGATTTGTATTTATTTATTCTCTCCCACTGATGAGTGAATTTCAACTGAGTCTGGAATTCTGCCTGAAATTGTTGTTCGTTTTACATAGCAAAATGAAAATCAAACAGACTTCAAACAATATAAGGAGAAAGATGATTTTTGGGTGAACGACTTCTTTAAATAAAAGCACATGAATTCTGAGGTCACTGTGGAAGAAACACTGATTCAAGTGTTTTAAAAACAACACTAAACATAGTTAAAGGTGAAGTACGGTGCTACTCAGTTCTCAGTTTAAATTTCATGGTATTTTATTGGCATGACAAATATTTCTACATTTGTGTTTCTGAAGCATTTGGAGCGTTGTTCTATACAATTAAACAATGCAAAGGGAACATGTGCAACGCAACTTGAAATATGAATATGAATATTCCACATTTTGGCGTCCAGGATGCCCCAAGGTACACCATGTATTTGCTTTTGATCAAAAATTGTGACAAATAGCAGGGGGAAATAAAAAAAAAAAAGAATAAATGGCATTAAAAAATTAAATATTAAATAATATTAATTATTTTGGCCACTGTAGATGGAGAGCAATGCTTTATTTTGCCATATAAAAATGCAAATATCTCAAATAAGTTAAATTTAACCTCTCAAACATTGTCCAAAGCTTCTTATTTCAATATATGTAGATAAATATGAATTACTTCCCATTAAAGCCAGCAAAAAATCAAAATGTATCCATGCACAACATTATCATTATCAAAATCTAAATAACTTGTCTTCCGTCTAACAGCTACATCTCTTCTCTGATGATGTGTTTACTGGCACGAGGGCGGGGCAACTTTACACTCACTTGAGATTGTCCAACAGCAAACCACAACCATCCAATTACCTCCCAAGAACAAAATTAAGCCCCGCCCTACATTTGTTCTTATTCAAGAAGCAGTTTACCTCGGATGAATGTTAGGATTCGGAAAGAAAAGCCTTTTTCCATTGCATGCCAAACAGAACAGATTTCACACAAAAGGAAACTGCAGCCAGATGACTTTGTATTTGCCTAAAATTGTTTTCTGTACAATAATATTACAATCCCTTTATTTTAAAAATAATTTACTTAATTGTGTCCTTGACATTGACAGATTGATAAATAATCTGCACGGATATATAGAGAGGCATATGCAGCTGAATATCAATCGGATATTTCATTTACACATAGTAAATTATATTAACATCAATCAATAAGATCTTTTTTTTAAGTTAATGGAAACAACGTGAAACAGCAGTATTATAGCTCCGCCCATGGCACGCCTCCAGGACTTCGCCTTTTTACAGAAAGAATTGGAAAGCTGTATTTTTCTTTTAGAAATATGATAAAGCTAAAGACTTTTAGGATATATGAAGGATGCAGTACTACTCTATAGGCACTCAAGATTAACATGAGATTAGGTGAAACTGTGTATGTTATGTACCCTGTTTCGTTTAAGATCGGTTCACTGAACGTTTTTTGGGGGGAACCAAAAAGGTTTCTTCAATGAAATCACTGCAACAAAACATCATCTTGGAACATTATTTATTAAGAGTGTAGCATTCACAGTTTCTGTACTTTATTACACAGCAAAACTGTTTCTCATATAGAGGAAGTGAAATTGTGGAGATCCATTCAATCACACACTATACTCACAAGAACACATACATACACACACACACTCTTCACACCTCAAGACATACACACACTCACACACATGAACCACAAACTTGCAGTAATAGCCATATTGTCAAACGCATGCTCAGAATAAAGCTGTGGAGAGTAAAGCAGAGTCTGCAACCGAAGACAGAGTGTTAGGAAGTAAGAAGTACCAAAAGATGCTTCTTTAGTTCTGTTGTTTCAGTTTTCTCTATTCCTGTGCTTCATCTCTGTTTCTTTAGTTTCTAGTGTTAGGTTTCCGTGGCTTTTGATTTCCCCTTCATCTGTGTCTAGTTTTGTTTCTTTCTAATCTCTTCTATTTATAGTCCTGTGTTTTATTCATCAGTTTCATTAGGTTCAATCACTTCTTTTACACACACTCTTGGGTTGCATTTACATTTGTCTTGGATTAGTGTTATTTTTTAGACTGGGACATTTATTTCAGACAAAATTTTGGACTGGACTGGGTTTAATTGTTGTGTATGTGCTGCACGAGCTTTCCTCAAAACTAGCTTCACTTTTTTTAATCATTTTTGTTCAGTGACATCATCTGCTCAAATCACATCCATGCAATATTACCTGCTGGGTGCTAGTGTTGTGTTTGGCACTATGATACCCAGCATGCACTGCGGCATGAGTCTTTTGTTTCGTTGATTGTCATTATTACTGAGTTTTGATGTCTATACATGTGACAGTTCAGATTTCCCCATGTAAAATCATGTTCAAAGCTGTTTCAATGGCTGTACTTAAACTAATTTAACATAAACCAAGGTCCTAGTGGCCTACACTATAATAGTGCCTTCACATCTTAAACATGTCAAACTAACTCTTACTAGAGCTGAACTTCTTACTAAATTGACAACTTTTACACTCAGACTTACTCATAAAAAGTGATCATGACACTCTGTTTAAAATCAAGGAAACAGCCAAGTGAGCATAAGTTCTATTAGATATGTATTTATTACAATCTCTAGTATTTGTACAGGCTGCATTATTTATTTATTGATGGTGGGTTTGAATTCACTAGAGCTCCACGAAAAATAACTTGCAACTTTAAAATAAATAAAAAGTCTGCAACTTACCAACCAGACTGCAACAGCACAAACAGCAAAACACCAGTGTGTGAAACATGTCCATCATCAGTTCAATGATATGAAATAGTTTCAGTCAAATTTAAATCCTTGCAGTAAAGTTGTGTAGAGAACAAGCTGTTAACAAAGTGAACTCTCTGCTGACTTCCTCCAGACTGAAGACTGAATCAGATCATGACCCATGCGTTCAACAACACTTCCTGTCTAAAACACACCCAAAGAGCTGTCAGTCCACCATTATGACTAAAATAATTGGCACCTTGGACAGCCATCATGTTTATTTATTTATTTATTTATTTATTTATTTATTAATAAATAAAATAATAAAACTATTATCCACTATTAAATATTTCTTGTATCGTGTGGTTTTCTAGACTGTGTGTTATTGTCTCATTAAAATTATTTAATTTGTTTGTATGTCACATTGGAAAAAAAGTATCGGTTACATTAGTAAACATAAACGTAGATGTGGATTCACTGAACTCAGATACGAACTGACTTGATTTTATGAACATATTCTTTTGTGAATGTTATCCATTAAATCTCTTTCTAGTCTTGACATGATGTTTTTAACCAGTGAAGGTCTGAATAGTTGCAGCAAGTCTTAGTTTCTGTTTCTTCTCCAGTGTTTGCTGATGCAGCTGACAAAAACCCATTGGTATTTTTCCATAGGCTTTTGGATTATTGCAAAATATAAACTTTTGTTTTTAATCATAGTTCATGAAACTAACAGGTTTTTTCTATCAAGATGGTCTTCACAAAATAATATAACTTTGATGAATTTTTTTTGCCAAAATAAAAGCAGCTGAACTGAAAAACTTACGCTATAAATGAACTACCCCTCCATGGACTTCAGCGTCACATCATCATCATCATCATCACACCTATGATGACTTTTATTCTTATTTCTAACACTTTCAGTGAAAACTATTTACTCTGTATATGTACCAGGGCTGGACAGAAGTATATTGATTGAATCCAGAATTTATCAGGTATGTCATGTCATAATTTGAGGATTAGCTAATAATACTTAATGCACTTCAGACATCGTTTGATACAGACCAACTGAGTAATTGTTCAGTCTGAATTCATAGTTTGTTGTTTTCATGTCACTATACGTCACTTTATCACTGTATGATTCATAGATCTCTCTTCTCTCTACGAATATTTGTTAGTATGAATTCTAATATTTTACATTCATATTTTGGAAGCATTTGCAGTATTTGTGCATATAAACAAAATTAAAATCTCAAAGCAACAAAACATAAATGAAGTAAATAACAAACAAACATATTACAAAAAGTGATTAACAAACAAATATGAAATTGATGCCACTGCAGAATAAAACAAATGAAGAGTTTATTTGCAAAAAAAATCATGTTTTATTGTGTTTTGTTTGGTTAGCTGTTTTTTAGGGATGCACGATATTGGATTTTGGCCGATATTCGATATGCCGATATTTTCAAAATAATTTTGGCCGATGCCGATACCGATACCAATATATATATAAACATTTTGGCCTGATATATTTAAACTTTAATTTTACTGAAGAGAAATCCATGTATCTCTTCTGTACTGATTCTACCATATATGTATTATTTTACAAATGTAGACAGACATTCACACCTGAAAAACAGGTCAATTATTTCACTTGGAGAATATCGGTTTGGCTCATCGGCAGAAATATTCATATCGGCCGATACCGATGATGGTCATTTTAAGCTTTTATCGGCCGATACCGATGTTGTGCCGATATTATCGTGCATCCCTACTGTTTTTATTTATTTATTATTATTTACTAATAAAAATAACCTAGCTGCAGTTTGATTGCGCTTCATTGGAATGCACAATGAAAAAATATAATTGATAAAATCAGGATGATCTGTTTATTTCACATGAACTCTTCAAATATAGAAGTATATTCATAATTCTATCCACCAGATGGACCCAACCATATTAAAAATAACAATTCTGGTAATGAACATTTATATAATCTAGTTTATAGTTTCTAGACCACAGATATTTTAATCTTTAACGATCAGGATTCCAGAATATGTGAGAAAATTTATGATATCTGTTCTGTTTTCTTCTTTTATCCTCTTGTAGATCTGACATCATTGATCAGAAGAACAGCAGCAGCTGCAGAAGCCACGCCCATCAGAACAGTGACGACCAATCGGATCACAGGCTCGATAGTATCACATCCATGCACTTCTGAAAAAAATTAAAATATAGAAAGAAAAATTAATTAATGAATTAATTAATAATAATAATTATAAAGCAGAGAGAGAGCAATGATAAAACTGATTTAGACATACAGCCTATATCAAGAAATATATTATAACTTATTTATATAAAACTTATTTTGTGGTCCAATAAAAAAATAAAAAAATAAATAAAAAAAATAAAGCTTGTTTAGAAAGACATCAACAAATTGATTCTTAAATGTGTATTATACCAGTGCTGCTGCATGTGTGACTTATTTGGACTTTTTGTTAAATAACTATATGAACTCCATTGTATGGAAAAAACCCATATTTCAGTCTGTCATACCTGCACATGTGTGACAGAGTTTGCTGATGTCCAGATGTGTGGTCTGGTTTGTGATGGGATTGTTGATCACACAGCTGTAGCTGTTTTTCTCCTGATATTCCACCTCCAGAGGTAGAGAGAGACTGATGCTGAGATCAGACACACTGATGCTGGACAATAAACTGTTTCCTTTGTACCAGGAGAGAGCCACATCACCCACATTCACCACTGAACACAACAATGAACAATTCTGCTGTGATGATGATGAAGATGATGATGATGATGATGATGATGATGAAGAACAGTCTCTGTTGATGACAGGAACAGGAAGACGAGCTGAAAACATGAGACAAACTTGACTAGATCAGGAAGTGTTTATTGCAGCATCAGTCAGTCGATGAGTTTATTATATGACAGTGATCTTCATTTCTCTGTCCACATTTATAAAATATTTTTATATGTGGACAAGTAACAGACGAAACTGATGCTTAATTGATATGATTTAGTTATTTTATTACTTAGTTATCAAAATAAATGTAAAATAAATTACTTTTAATTTACAGGTAATTAAAAAGGTGAAACCAGTATTTAACTCACCATAGACAGTGAGAGTGAATCTCTTGCTCACACTGCTGGTCTGTAGTTGATAAAGTCCAGTGTGTTCAGTTCTGGTGTCTGTGATGGTCAGAGATCCAGTTTGATGATCCAGCTTCAGTCTGTCTCTGAATCTCCCACCGAGCTCATTATCATGTACAGTGAATCTCTCATCCATTACACTGATTTCAACTATTAAAGTGTTTTCAGATCCAAACCTCCATCGAATCACATCTTCATCCATCATTTCAGTAAGACCAGAGTCTAGAGTGACTGAATCTCCCTCCGTCACTGACACTGACTTCACTTTAACTGTATCACCAAACACACCTGAAGAAGAGTTTGTCACAGATTAGATTTTTTTATTTTTATTATTATAATTACATGGTAGAAAAGAAGCAACTGAAGTCAAAAACACATTTCACACTCACCAAGCAGACGCCACACACTGAACAAAACTAATTTGAGAAACATTATCTTCATCAGTTCACTTGAATCCCAGTAACTTTCATAATGTCTGAAACACGCCTGAACTGATGCTGTGTGTGTGTGTGTGTGTGTGTGTGTGTGTGGTCTTTCCTCAACAAGACTGAACCTCTGTCACAGTTTATTCTCACACGACCACTTCCTTGAACACAGGAAGTCATGCTCATTTCTTTTTATAATTATTATGTTCTCTAATGAATTCTGGTGCTGAATGAAAACTAGCAGAAGAGTGAAGTGTTAAAGTCATGAATATTAATTTAGATATTTGAAAATAGTGTTGTGAGATGATCAGATGTCACTCTGTGTAGTTCATCAATGATGCATGATAAAATCTTGTTTGACTTCTGACTCTTAATTGACTGATTGATTCACTTTATACTGTAAATATGTTTTATATGGAACAGAATCTGAATGTTTGGTTCATATAAGCAGGAGAGAAAATGAAGAAACACTTCAGTCTCAGACTGACAGATACACTGACCGCATTCATCTAATAATAGACACGCTACTGCAGGAGCTGTTTGTCCTGCAAACCACATTAGATGAAGAGAAATCAGACCACAGCAGCTTTAACCTGACTCAAACTGACACATGAATAAAACAGTGAATATTACCCAGCAGCCTGTGAATCTGATTAATACAGTTGAACCAAAATAAAAGTTGAAATTTGACTTCCTGTGAGATTTGAGAAATGTTTGTTCATAAGAAGATCTCTGGCATTTCACTGTAGTATTAGTCTTTAAAGTGTGAGCTTTTAACTTGAACAAATAAAACCTCTCAGATCTGAGAGGCTATAACGCTGTTAAAAACAGACAAGATGGCGCCATTTTTACTTCAAATCAAACCACTGATTATGAAATTAAATAAGGTGTGTACTTATATTATTGTTCATTTATTTTGCCTTCTGTGAATTTGTGTTATCTTTCAAGATAATTGTGTAGTGGACAAAGTAAAAATGGTGATTCCTTTATAAAACTTGCTATTTACACTAAGTGCAAAAAAAAAAAAAAAAAAAAAAAAAAAACGTTTTTAAGTTGTTTATCCCAACCAGACATTCACTGGAGTGGAGTTAGTGTAACAAGACGGGCTGTTTAAACTCATAGCGACATATGATCTGACAGAAGTAGATCTGCTGTGGGTTGTGTGTGTTTTTCCTCAACAGTCAACCGTCACATGACATTAAGACTCAGATGACACAGAAACACACTTACAATACAAATTGCTGAAATAACCACAACTGTACAGAGTGCATTATAGGACATCTTCACATCTCTACCATTTGACTAAAAGGATATCATGACTGCAATGCCTTTTCTTTGTCAGGCCGATTTTTCCGATCCCTTTTTGTCTGCAGCCATTTCACTTAAAGCCTATAAGAATCATAAACAATGAAACATACATTGCATCTATTCATAAAATCACTCACAGACATTAGCAGACAAACACAGGGTGCTCTTTATAAAACAAATGTGTGATGTCTATTTTTACTCTTCTTAGAAACCACAACTCCTTCTATGCTGAAGCTAAAATAAATAATTACTGAAACTTATCAGCAGAATTACAGCATGAGTACATATTACATCATGAGGCTTATACACACAAAGTATATGATATTTCCGTATTTTACAGTTTAATCTGAGTCCTTTCAGAATTGATGGGTTCAGTATTTTAGTTAAAAGCTGTTTTAAAGCGTCATGTGCACTAGAATGGAAAACATCCCTCGACCACACGCTGATCACAAACTGACCACAAACCAGCGGTAAAGACATCGCTCACACAACAGATCACACAGTCAAACAAATCAAAACCACTGCTGTACTTTTCTGTTTTTAATTGTGAGAAAACCAAGTGTTTGTTGTTGTCTCAGGGCATTTTCTAAAAGAAAACAAAACCGATTTGAGGCTTTGAATGTCAAACAGGAAAACGCTCCAATGAGTCACCAGATTCAGATTCAGTTAGAAGTCACAGAACTACTGTACAAAGTCTTTTCATCCGTCCTCCCTGAATTTCAGACACTTCAGAATCATTCTGCTGGGATTTCCTGATATATTAGATTTCAGTTTGATCATCTACTCATGAAAACAGATTCATACACAACGACGTCATCCTCTTGATGTTCCACTTTTATCTCCTGTAAAGACAAAATATTAAAATTATTTTAAAAAAAAATGAATTACAAAAAATATATATATATCTTCATTAATATTTCTTTTTTATGGACGCCTGTTTAAGACACAAAAAAAAACAAAAAATCCTAATGTTATTTATGACTTTAAATCTCACAATTCAGACTTTTACTTTAAATTCTGAGTTTAGTTTGCAAGTTTTTTTCACTATAAAATAGAGAAAGTAAAAAGACAATTGCGACTTTTTTCCTGCCATTGTGAATTATAAACTAACATTTCTGAATTGTGAGATATAAACTCACAATTGCAAGAAAGAAAGAAAAAAGTGGTGGAAACAGCTCTCCATAGACACAAGCTTCCACGGATTAGAGATTGTAAAATGTATAATAATATTGATCAGATTCAGCTCTTTATTTCTGGTAATCTACTGAAATGCTGTCAAACATCTACTGCTGCTACATCATTGGTTTTGCTTCAGATCTTTTATGTAACAGTGCACATCACGTTTATTATCCTGACAGAACACACATCTGAATCTGACTCAGCGCTGCTCTGATACAGAGAGAGAACAAACACAATCATAAACGATCTTACCCATTTCTGTGTGTCTCTTCTGAACGTTGGCTCAGCATAAGTGACTTCATCTGCTCAACAGTAATAACAGAAGCATTAACACAAACAAACTTCTTATTCAGTACTGTATAGGGCTGTCTAAGTTAGATTGTTAAAGCATGCAATTTCCACTTTGCAAAGCAAATTATCCTTGTCGAAAAAAATGTACAAATTGCTAAGACATCGGGTTGGTATTTCAAATAATAATAATAATAATAAATGCATATTCTGCTAGAACTAGAGAGTGAAACAGTTTTAAATACATACATTGCATTTTTTTAATTTAATTTAAATTAATTTAAATTTAATTTTCACAGAAGCCCAACAAATGAATCATGCATAAGTGACGTTTTCATGAAAATCTTAATTTGAACATCAGTGGAGCTCTTCTTACAAGTCTGTAAGAAGTTGATTTATTTCTGAATTAAGGCAGATTTGCATTTTCGTTTTGATGCAGATTGAAAAATGGTCAAATATATAGATATATGTTATAATCATTCTTAAAAGCAGTAGGTTCCTCTTGCCTTCTTGACCAGTGTTTCTGTGTTTTCTGCGGATGCAGACGACTGCAGCAAAAATCAACAGAGATCCAACAACAGAGATCACCACGGTCAGAGAGATGAGATGAGAAGAAGACCGTGCTGCTACGTCTAAAGAGAGACAGTGATGTAATCGTAGAAGTGATTGTGTCTGTCTGATCTATAAAATATACAGAGATAAGGTCAGTGAATAATACGAAATTATAAGCTCTGCTGTACCTGAACATGTGAGACAGAGCTGAGTGATGTCCAGATGTGTGGTCTGGTTTGTGATGGGATTGTTGATCACACATCTGTAGCTGTTTTTCTCCTGATATTCCACCTCCAGAGGTAGAGAGAGACTGATGCTGAGATCAGACACACTGATGCTGGACAATAAACTGTTTCCTTTGTACCAGGAGAGAGTCACATGACCCACATTCACCACTGAACACAACAGTGAACAATATGATGATGAACATTGTGAAGAGTTACTGCTGATGACAGGAACAGGTAGATGAGCTGAAAAACATGAGAGAATAAACAAAAACCTGCTGAATATATTCATATGTAAGTAATAAAATAATAACATGTGAAGGACAGGACACGTTATCTCTGCTCACCATAGACAGAAACATTGAATGTTTTTGATGACAGTTTTGCTCCGTTTATCTCTAGTTGATATTCTCCAGCGTGTTGAGTTGTGATGTTCATGATGGTCAGAGATCCAGTCTGTCTGTCCAGCTTCAGTCTGTCTCTGAATTTATCATCAGGACCGTCACATGTGGAGTAGACTTCAGCATCTCTGTTGATTTGAGCTATCAGAGACTTTCCAGCTCCATATTTCCACAGTATCTCGTCGTCTTCATGTATTTCAGTAACATCAGTGTTCAGAGTGACAGAATCTCCCTCCGTCACTGACACTGACTCAACAAACACACCTGAAGAATACATTTTTCATTGATTAAGGTTCCTGTTTTTAATAAAGCATCACATCAGCTCTAGTTTGTAACTTTGAGTTGTGAAGTGAAGAACAGCAGCAGAAATACCAAAGAGATGGTGTTTTATTATAAGCTGGAGAGAACACATTTGTGCAGACACAGCCTGGAAGTAGGCTACAAGTAACATTTTTGTCCCTGACTTTCATTTAATTGTTTTATAAAAGGATTTTTTTATATTTGAGATATTAAGATTGCAAAAAATATATGTAAATAAAAAAATCAAGCTCACCAAATCTCACCCAGTTCACTCAGTTTTTGACCAATGATTTTCCATTTCCTTTTGTTTATTTTAAACATTGTAGTTATGGCTGACAGCGGTGCAGCGGTGATTTGAAACCCTCAAAAAACACCTGATATTTGAACCCTATAGGATTACAGAGCCTCCAATAATTTACATTCACTTGAAATATCCAAAATTAATTTTAATAATTATGGAAAACACAAAGACCTGAACTCAAACGAGATGATGTCTCAGGAAAAAAGACAGATTTAAGATACAGACAGTGGCTTGTTGCTCTGAAATGTGTAAAAATAAAGGCATAAAATGCTTTTATAACTTACCAATCAGAAACCACCAGCACAAATTCAACAAAACAAACCTATAAAACATCTTCTGTGTCTGAACTTGTACACTATCCACTAAAAGCACTCTGTTGATCTGATCTGTGAACCTGAATCCACCCCGAAATAGTCAGACCCTCCTACATATCACGCTCACACTTCTTGTTTCATGTATAAATGTTCTTCTAGCATCCAATAAGATTTTAATACAGTCCCAATTCCTTATAATTTAACATTAATTTAATGATATATGACAGTTTTTTTTTTAATTGGCTGTATATGTTAAACAAGTAAGTAGAAGAATATTGAATGGGTCTCCATTCATTTAATGATAACAGAGGATATTGATTTTAAAATAGCTAGTAAATAATAATTTGATGATTAATTGTTATGTAAACCGGTCACGCTGTCACATCATTCTTCAGCTCACTTCAGAGTCAAACAGAAACCTGCTGGTCTGATTTCGACAGAAATAATGCTTGATCTGTTAGATCTGTTGGGTGAACAAACAACTTGTGCATGTAGTGAAGAGTTCTGGACTTTTTCTTACAACAAAGCCACAGGAAAATGACTTCATGCAGGAACCTGAGAAAACGGGCCCAACGGGCACATACAATTGTTTTATTATTATTATTATTATTTATTAATTAATTAATTAATTTTTAAGGGAAAAAAGGCAAGGGACTCTATTACATTGATTAGTCAGAGCAATGCAGTCTGGCAGCGAAACGTCGGTATTTCAAAATGTTTCAAAAACCAATTCGATACATTTTTGATAGGCCACGAGTTCCGAACAACTGAATCGAAACAAAAGATTCATTCGCTTCACGAAGTGTTTGAAAGCTCCCATCACTGGCCAGTGCTACACACAAGCTATAGGCTGTCTACAGGAAGCAAAAAAATACCACCGTTGTCATTTGTCTGTCAGTTCTTCACAAACAAAAAGCACCAGTTTACTCGCCGAGATTCATCGTGTCGTCTCGTTGAGAAAGCGTCACTGATTATAATGTCTTCTTTTGTCTTATGTTCTGTGTAGACAAGGTGTTACTTTCACTTTCAGTTGAGATCATTAATATTGAAGAAGAAGGAGGACATTTCGTTTGAGTCTTCTTTATGATGAAAGCGGTGAAAATGAAGTTTACCTTTATATTGCTGTCCATCGGATTGTTTTTAACGCACAATGGTAAGACATTTTATCATATCAATCTTTTTTTCTGATCGATAAACCGAATAGGAATTACGCAGTTTTATTGTGCGCCTGATCTAATTGCTTTGTATTTGACAGACGTTTGTTATATTATGTAGCCTATAAGTTCGTTTGAAAGATGAATTGAAGTGAAATGTTATAGTTTTCAATACGTGTTTTGTGTGTGCGGAAACAAACAAGAGCCAGTTCAGTACTTGAATGACAAAAATATATATATATATAAATAGACTATATTTTTTATTCTCCTGGCAAAACTATTGAAAAAAAAAATATCCTGTTAATGATCAGGTCTAGTGACTTTGTATAAAAATGTCTCATCCATATCTTGAGATGAAGAATTTACGTTTTTGCTGATGTTGATGATATAACAGCGAATGGTGCTTAAAAGCTGTAAAAACGGAAATACATATAGGCAATTTTTTTGTTTACATTATTTGAGTCTTGTTGTGGTTTTTAAAGTTTGTCTGTTGATGAATTTTTTTTTTCTTTTTTTATCTGTAGGTGTGTCTGGTGTTGAGGCAGATGTGTCAGTGATGGAGGGAGATTCAGTCACTTTACTCACTGGTATTAAGAAAAAGCAAGAAGACAGAATCAGATGGTATTGTAATGACACTCGCATCGCTCAAATCAATGGAGATCCTAGTAAGACCTGTACAGATGTTCAGTGTAATGAAGGGACTGAGAGATTCAGAGACAGACTGAAGCTGGATCATCAGACTGGATCTCTGACCATCAGGAACATCACAAACACAGACTCTGGACTTTATCAACTGAAGATCTTCAGCAGCAACAGCATCAGTGAAAAGACCTTCCGTCTTTCTGTCCGTGGTGAGTAATTTAACAACTGTTGGATTTGATACAATTTTAAAAAGCTTTTAAAGCAGTGAGAATTAGAGATGCTCTTCCTCTTTAGCTGTAGCTACATCAGGGCATATTTCCCAACAGTATCATAAACATCGTAAGTTTATCGTATAGCTCCATTGGTTTCAAAGCTTATGATGCTTTTGGGAAACTCAGCCCAGAACAGTGTAAATTAAATACAAATGTTGGTAAGTTGATGGATTTAGTTTCTCTGTGCCCTGTCTGGACTTTTATGTTGAAGTATTTCCTGTGCCTTGTTTGTAGTGCTTTTGTTGATTGGTTCGATTGGTGTTTCCTATTTAACACTCCCCCTTGTTATCTTGTTAGCATGTTCTTTTCGGGGGGCAGGGTTTCATATTTTTTGGAAGCACCCCTGGGCGCCGCCATTAGCTAGCGGACCCCAACCTGCTGTTAGCATTCCATTGGCTCCCACTTATTTTGGCGTCACTTTGATAGCGAATAACTTTACATCTGAGACGTTTAAAGACTCCATTTGTCCATTAATTATTTCTAAAGAAACACGAAAATATATAAAAGGCCCCATTACCTTGTATCTTACCTTATGGCCCCGTAGAAGCAGTTTTTGTAAAAAATAGGCTAACGATTGCTTCATAACCAGCGATTCTCTGTCGCACAGTAGAGAAATTACCGTATGGACAGGAGGAGAAGGTTGTAGAGAATCTTTTACTGTCTATGCGGCTATCGGGGGGACAAGGAGGCATAAAGTCAAGTGAGATAATTCATCAGAATACTTACTAAAATTTGCTCCTGTTCACGCTCGGTGGGTGATTCAGATTTCTCTTGGCAAAGCGATTGGAAGACTTATAGGTTGCTCACGTGACATCTACGTCATCAAGCTCAGTTTGAGTCTGTGCAGTACGCCCAACCCCCAGGAAGTGCGTGCTTCTAATCGACTTCACTTTTCTCTGTTGAATCCAATGGGGTCGCTGTGTCCATTTTTTTTCTGTCTATGGTTCTTTTGTGTATAAATTAGTGATGGGAAATTCAATTCTTTTCTGCGAACCGTTTTTTTTGTACTGTTCGATTCAATAAACCGGTTGACAAAACTGGTTCACCGGTTCTTTTACGCTCGACGTAATGACGGTATTGGCGATGACGTAATGGCATCAAATCTATATAAAGTCAGTAATCATAACTTTAGTCAGTTAAAGACTTCATAATCATGAAATGTTTACAATTAAGTTTTGCAACAATGCACCCAAATACAGTAAAGCAATAATGTGCATACAAGGATTTAAGTATTGAAGATATAAAGTAAATAAATTAGGTGTCATTATAAAATAGTTATTTTATCACACTTTCCGATGTTTAACAAAACAATTGAAAAATTACACAATTGCGCAGTATCATCAGTTCATTGGTTCACAAATAAGACGTGTCCGACAGAAACAATTCGTTCATCATCTGGCTCTGCTCGGTGTTCATCTTCAGTTAATCATTGGTTTATTCTGACTCAGGGGGAGTGTCAGTAACATTAAAACAGCTTAAGTCATTTGTGGATTAATGTTTATTGGAGACGTGAACCGTTTCAAACAATTCAGTTCGATTTGGTGAACTGGTTCAACTGATTCAATAAGAAGAACCGGTTAAATTGAACGATTCATTCTCGAATCGGACATCACTAGTATAAATAGTGCTTTTGTTCCACTTGTTGTTCGTCAGGCAGTGTTTATGTTTATCCGTCTTTCTGTGTTCCCTGGCTCCCAGTGTCCTGTATTTTTTGCCATATTTAAGCACTCCCTGCCCTTAGATCCTCGCCTCTGCCTGCTCATTGTAACATGCTGCTGAAGGTCAATAAATAATAATAAATAAACTACTTTTCAAACAGAAATGTCCACTACATACATTAAAACAGAGAACACTCATAACATAGTCATGATTACAGCTGCATTTGTTTGGCTTTCTGGACATAACAAGCTTGCTCCGTAGCTTAGCTAGTCACGACTTGTACGTATGTGAAAGCATTGGGTTTGAATTCTATGAAAAATATGAATTGCGATGAAAGAGCAGACAGATAGAAAAAACTAGTTTAAACGGCTTGCTTGCGATTGTGTTTTAATGTTGAATTCACTTTTGTTCACACTATAGGTTTCGTTGTAGTGCAGATGGTACGTTATTTTAAATCACCTTTACCTTTATTTATATAGTGCTTTAAACAAAATACATTGCGCCAAAGCACTGAACAACATTCATTTGGAAAACAGTGTCTCAATAATGCAAAATGATAGTTAAAGGCAGTTCATCATTGAATTCAGTTATGTAATCTCTGTTCAGTTGAAATAGTGTCTGTTTTAATTTGCAATCAAGTCAATGATATCGCTGTAGATGAAGTGACCCCAACTAAGCAAGCCAGAGGTGACAGCGGCAAGGAACCGAAACTCCATCGGTGACAGAATGGAGAAAAAAACCTTGGGAGAAACCAGGCTCAGTTGGGGGGCCAGTTCTCCTCTGACCAGACGAAACCAGTAGTTCAATTCCAGGCTGCAGCAAAGTCAGATTGTGCAGAAGAATCATCTGTTTCCTGTGGTCTTGTCCTGGTGGTCCTCTGAGACAAGGTCTTTACAGGGGATCTGTATTTGGGGCTCTAGTTGTCCTGGTCTCCGCTGTCTTTCAGGGCAGTAGAGGTCCTTTCTAGGTGCTGATCCACCATCTGGTCTGGATACGTACTGGATCCGGGTGACTGCAGTGACCCTCTGATCTGGACACAGACTGGATCTGGTGGCTACGGTGACCTCGGAACAAGAGAGAAACAGACAAATATTAGCGTAGATGCCATTCTTCTAATGATGTAGAAAGTACGGTGTTATGTGAAGTGTTTCCGGTTCCAGTTTACCTAATTAATGCAGCCTAAAAATCCTTTAACGGATTTGGATATTAAAAGCATATTAGTATGTTATGTGTATGCCAGGTTAAAGAGATGGGTCTTTAATCTAGATTTAAACTGCAAGAGTGTGTCTGCCTCCCGAACAATGTTAGGTAGGTTATTCCAGAGTTTAGGCGCCAAATAGGTAAAGGATCTGCCGCCCGCAGTTGATTTTGATATTCTAGGTATTATCAAATTGCCTGAGTTTTGAGAACGTAGCGGACGTAGAGGAGTATAATGTAAAAGGAGCTCATTCAAATACTGAGGTGCTAAACCATTCAGGGCTTTATAAGTAATAAGCAATATTTTAAAATCTATACGATGTTTGATAGGGAGTCAGTGCAGTGTGGACAGGACCGGGCTAATATGGTCATACTTCCTGGTTCTAGTAAGAACTCTTGCTGCTGCATTTTGGACTAGCTGTAGTTTGTTTACCAAGCGTGCAGAACAACCACCCAATAAAGCATTACAATAGTCTAACCTTGAAGTCATAAATGCATGGATTAACATTTCTGCATTTGACATTGAGAGCATAGGCCGTAATTTAGATATATTTTTGAGATGGAAAAATGCAGTTTTACAAATGCTAGAAACGTGGCTTTCTAAGGAAAGATTGCGATCAAGTAGCACACCTAGGTTCCTAACTGATTCCTAACTAGGTTCCTAACACCTCTGTTTTTTCTGAATTTAGCAGTAAGAAATTACTCGTCATCCAATTTTTTATATCGACTATGCATTCCATTAGTTTTTCAAATTGGTGTGTTTCACCGGGCTGCGAGGAAATATAGAGCTGCGTATCATCAGCATAACAGTGAAAGCTAACACCATGTTTCCTGATGATATCTCCCAAGGGTAACATATAAAGCGTGAAGAGTAGCGGCCCTAGAACTGAGCCTTGAGGTACTCCATACTGCACTTGTGATCGATATGATACATCTTTATTCACTGCTACGAACTGATGGCGGTCATATAAGTACGATTTAAACCATGCTAATGCACTTCCACTGATGCCAACAAAGTGTTCAAGTCTATGCAAAAGAATGTTGTGGTCAATTGTGTCAAACGCAGCACTAAGATCCAATAAAACTAATAGAGAGATACAACCACGATCAGATGATAAGAGCAGATCATTTGTAACTCTAAGGAGAGCAGTTTCAGTACTATGATACGGTCTAAATCCTGACTGGAAATCCTCACATATACCATTTTTCTCTAAGAAGGAATATAATTGTGAGGATACCACCTTTTCTAGTATCTTGGACAGAAAAGGGAGATTCAAGATTGGTCTATAATTAACTAGTTCTCTGGGGTCAAGTTGTGGCTTTTTTATGAGAGGCTTAATAACAGCCAGTTTGAAGGTTTTGGGGACATATCCTAATGACAATGAGGAATTAATAATAGTCAGAAGAGGACCTATGACTTCTGGAAGCACCTCTTTTAAGAGCTTAGATGGTATAGGGTCTAACATACATGTTGTAAGTTTAGATGATTTAACAAGTTTATACAATTCTTCCTCTCCTATAGTAGAGAATGAGTGGAACTATTCCTCAGGGGGTCTATAGTGCACTGTCTGATGCGAAACTGTAGCTGACGGCTGAATGGTTGCAATTTTATCTCTAATAGTATCGATTTTAGAAGTAAAGTAGTTCATAAAGTCATTACTGCTGTGGTGTTGGGAAATGTCAACACTTGTTGAGGCTTTATTTTTCGTTAATTTAGCCACTGTATTGAATAAATACCTGGGGTTATGTTTGTTTTCTTCTAAAAGAGAAGGAAAGTAATCAGATCTAGCAGTTTTTAATGCTTTTCTGTAGGATATGCTACTTTCCCGCCAAGCAATATGAAATACCTGGAGCATTAGTTATAGCGCCACTCAATGGACATTTCAACACAGAACTGTGGTGACACGTACGAAACCAATTGCACATAACACTGATCTGTTCTGGGGAAGAATAAAAAAACAAAAACTTTTTAGCAACATTTACTGGACATTTCTGTTGGAACCTGCGGTGATATATATTTATTGTTATATTTTTCGCATCTCGCGAAAACATTCCCACAGGGACGTTTTCGTCGTGAGACCACCAACCCTACCAACATGCAATTTGCAGATTTTTTTCAGAGTTTCTTTCCCCAAAAATGGTCCTCCAGCAGTTGTTGGTATGTTTTTCAGGTGTTTCTGCTGCTGAACGAGATAAAATGAAGAGAAAGTCTGTGAAGGAAGGAGAATCTGTTACTCTAGATCCTGGAGTAATAAAACAACGAAATCATGTGATGACGTGGTATTTTAATGACACTCTCATCGCTGAAATCACTGGAGATCCCAACAAGACCTGCACAGACTTTCATTGTCCTGAGAGGTTCAGAGACAGACTGAAGCTGAATCATCAGACTGGATCTCTGACCATCAGGAACATCAGAATCACAGACTCTGGACTTTATGAACTAACGATCAGCAGCAATAATCGTCGTCGTCGCCGCCGCAGCATCAGCAGTGTAAAGAGCTTCGACGTTACTGTCATTAGTAAGTGTCATTTTGTTATTCAGGCATACAGTGGAATATAAATTATTATATAGATCAGTCTGACTCATTCATTCATACACACTAATGACGGTCTCTCTTTCGCTCCAGATTCAGGTCTGTCTCTGGGTGTTGTAGCAGGTCTGTCTGTTATTGTTCTTCTGCTGGTGACTGCAGCTGTAGCTCTTGGTGTGATTTTCTATCCCCGCAGGAGCTCTAGAGATGGCAAGTTTCGCCTATACCACATTGAGAGGAAATCATCACCTTTATTGAGCAAAATCTGTAATTAATTATTTGTGTGATTATTTTTTAGGTCACGAGACTGTGCCGCAGGAACAGCATTAGTGGGTAACATGATTTGTACTGAAGGATTATTCCCATTGATAGATCTTTCCCTAAAATACTGTATCTAATGATCATCAAGGGGCCACTGACTCAGAACGGGTTTTTCCATTCCACCTCGGTACTTTCCGATTGTTTTTCTGTGTAATCACATGCTAGATAAACGTGTTAGACTGCAACACTTGTGTCTTTTACATCACATTACTCACAGCATGACATAAACATGAAGTGTTTTTCCTGTTATTCTTCTTCTTTGGGATATCATTGTTTTACTTTATTGTCTCCAGTTGTTGACTATTATCTTCACTTGTTGATTATGGCCTCTACAGGTATTCCATTGAACATATAATGCTTTGCTAATATTTTGCCACGGCTTCATCAATAAGATGCAACCAAGACAAATATTGAAAAAAACTTACCATTATAACTGGAGGATTTTAACTACTTCTTAGTAAGAGTTTGATTTGAACTGCTTAATTCACCAACTATAAATCCCCCATATTTCTGCAACAAGGAATATTTTGTTTGTTACATACAATTTAATACTGCTTTAGATGATCTGACATGATCTGAACTATCACTGTGGATAATATGAGCTGTGTGATGGGCAAGGCATTCTGACTTCTTGTTAATAACCAAGTCGTGCAACACTTTATTTTAAGGTGTCCTTGTTACGCATGTTAAATGCACTTACTATTATAATAACAATAAATTATGCATAATTACATGCAAGCTACACTAAGCCAAACTCTAATTCTAACCCTAACCATATAGGAAGTATGTAGTAAATATTACTCAGTACTTAAATTTGTAATTACAAGTACAACAAGGACACCTTAAAAAAAGTGTATATATATATATATATATATATATATATATATATATATATATATATATATATATATATATATATATATATATATATATTTCTTTTTTTCTAACAATGGTAGTTAATGTTAAATGTAGCACAGATTTAGTATTTTGGAAGAAAAGAAAAAAAAGGTGTCATGTACTGTACTAGACTCATAAGCCAATGATTTATGCTGCAAGTTACAATACGTTCTCTCACTTTTGAACTTGTCTTATAATGAACTAGTATTATATTGTATCATGACGTGCATATTGTTTACACTGACTTTGTGGTTTTACAATAAACTGCACTGTAAAAAATAAGTGTAATTTTAACTGTAAAATTTTGTAAAAACGCTACGGAAAAAAACTGATAATAGGTTAACAGTAAGTTCCCGTACTATATACAGGGAAAAACTGTAAAAGATCTAACAAAGCATTTAATGTAAATTTACAGTAAAATTATGTTAATTATACAGCTTTTAGAAGTAAAAAAAGAACAAATCAATGTATAATTTACAGTCTAAAACTGTAAACTGATATTCCCAGAATTCCCTGCGTGACACTCCACGTTTGAAAGTATTTTGTTTAAATAATCATGTTTTTAAATAGTTCTTGTTATCAGTTATGTACATTTGAGCTTTATGTTACATCTTCTGTTGCTTAATGAAAGTTTTTTGCATTATTTAAGTATCACGTGTGTTACCATGATGGTGTTTTGTGTTTCCATAAATGTGCACCTTCTATATGTTAATATATATATACTTCTGCTTGTGGTGAAGCTACTTGTGATGAGCTTTGATACTTCATGTGGCTTTCTCTTATACAGTACCATCTTTATTATTATGGTGGTTGTCAGTATTTTCAAGGTACAAAACAGATTTAATTTTGTGTGTTGTTGAATTTACTGGTTTATATTCACATTTTCTTGTTTGTAAATTACAGCTTTATATTGTAAAATTAACAGTTTTTGACGTAAATGTGTTTACAGTTTTCTGTATTTTTACAAAATTATTCTGGCAACCACAGCTGCCAAAAAGTTTTTGTAAAAACAACAAGAAATTTTTTACAGTGTGGTTAAATGCTGTAGATGTGTTATTATTCACAAAATGAGAACTTTATGTCTGTAATGAAGGTAAGACTGTTGGGGTAGGATGACCCCCTAAAAATTAGGACAGAAGG
This sequence comes from Carassius gibelio, assembly GCF_023724105.1. Lineage (NCBI taxonomy): Eukaryota > Metazoa > Chordata > Actinopteri > Cypriniformes > Cyprinidae > Carassius > Carassius gibelio. The sequence continues at coordinate 11,769,948 of NC_068417.1, read as the reverse complement.
ATTTTAATAATAATTACATGTCATTAAGTTAAATAGTATGTAAAAGCTCTTCATTAATCAACTGGCAAACATCAAATGAGTTGTTTTTATTATTAAAACATTTTACAAATTCAATTATTTAAAAGCATGTACTTGACAGAAATATAAAATTGAAGGCATATAAGAATAGAATAAAGTTATAAAAAATACTCTGACCTACAGAAAGCCCTACACCATAACAAAGCTTTGCTTGGCATCACTAACAATACCTTTAGACCACATTCTATTTTGAATGTCATTTTTATTTCCTCATATTGTGATTTATACTGTATGTCATATGAAAAAGCATGCTTTTTAAATACGTTTGCACCAACACATAAAAGCTCTTGTTGATTTTATTCATTTGAATTTAAATCATTGAAAATATATGGTTATATTAATAGCTCAAAATGCCAACATACGTCACAATATTTGTACAATCTGTTCTCACTTTACCCACTGCTAGATCTAATGTCATAAACCAGAACTGCTGCGGTGGCCACTCCCACCAGAGCAGAGATGACCAATCGGATCACAGCTTCAATAGAACCACAACAGTAGACGCAGACTTCTGAAATAATAAGTGAGCAGTAATAAATTAGTGATTTTCAACAAACCGACTTAAGTCTCTGTCAGGAATTTAAAAAGAGCAGGTACTTTTCTGTCAATGTAAGAAAAATTATACCTTTTTTGAAAAATAGCTTTATGCTAAATAACTATGAGCTTCAAATGAAAAAAAAAAAAAAAACACATATATCAGCTCTGCTGTACCTGAACATGGTTGACAGAGTTTGCTGATGTCCAGATGTGTGGTGTGGTTTCTGATGGGATTGTTGATCACACAGCTGTAGCTGTTTTTCTCCTGATATTCCACCTCCAGAGGTAGAGAGAGACTGATGCTGAGATCAGACACACTGATGCTGGACAATAAACTGTTTCCTTTGTACCAGGAGAGAGTCACATGACCCACATTCACCACTGAACACAACAATGAACAATTCTGCTGTGATGATGAAGATGATGAAGAACATTGTGAAGAGTTTCTGATGATGACAGGAACAGAAAGATAAGCTGAAAAAAGAAGAGAATAATTTAGGGAGTAATTGACTTCTTGAAATGATTCTTGATATATTGTTCAGTAATCTGTCTCTAGGGTCACTTCTTCCTTTGTATTTATAGCTAATGTGTTGCTATAAATGTTGACACTTCTTTAAATCTTAAAGTTGTGAACTTTATATTATACATTGTATAATATATTAATTCTAACACTGCAGAAATTCTTTCTTATTTTAAAATACATTAAAGTGAACTTTTATATATTTTTTAAAGGAACTTTGAGTGTCTGTGCAAAGCTCACTCCCACGGTTCAATGGGTTGGTTGCCATAAGAAATAGATTTAAACATTAAAATATTAATATTTACTTCTCTGAAGTATATTCAACCAATCAAGTGTGAGTCTGAGACACAGCAAACATTTATTACTTTGTACGCGTTCATGTGACTTTCTGTAAAGCTGCTGTGAAGCAAAGGGTTTTGTGAAAGATGCCATGCAAATGTAATTAACCCAAATTTAGCTGCTAGCTCTGGGAGTGATTTGAATGATTTGGAGTGTTTTAGAAATGAACTCCAAATCATTAAAAGTAAAGCCACTGGTAAGAAGCCCATATTAAGATTAGTTTTTCTAATTAATAGTAGACCCTCCACGATTATGGCAGCGTTGTCACCCTTGTCCGGCCGACTGTCCTTCCTCCACAGCCTGAACCCAAAGCCAGACTGCCCATCACCTGCATCCATGGCGATACCAGGGAAGTACCGGCGCAGCGCATCACTATCACCGCGCCCACTAGCGCCTGGCCGGTAGAAGTCGGGATCATCAAGGATCTGCCAGTTCCGGTCCTCCTCGGCAGAGATCGGCAGAGATTGGCCTGTTTGCCTCCACTAGCCAACCTGTCAGCCTTGCCGGGAACCGCCCCCAGTCGGACGACCACGAAGCCCAGACGGCGCCCCATGCTGCTGACCTCAGACAGCCCGAGAGAGGGTGAGTCTTCCAATCATAACCCTAACCTCTACTATGACCTCTTCCAACAGGTGACTGGGGCTGGGGTCTTCACCTGGGAGCAGCACGAGGATGACCACCTCAAACACTGCTGGGCCCAAGTGAGGGTTGCCGATGGGAAGGACCTCCAAGTGGCACCTCACCCAACACCACACTTTGTGGTAAAAAACAGCCTGCAGTACTGTCTCGCACAGCGAAGGAGGGAGGAAAAGACCTTTCTGGTAGTCCCACGGACCAAGACAGGAGTGGTGATGGAGCTGGCGCATGCCCATCCTATGGCCGGCCACCTGGGGGCTCAGAACACCATCCAGCATATACACTACTGCTACCACTGGCCGGGCCTGGAGGCCGAAGTCCAACGCTTCTGTCAGGCCTGTCCCACCTGTCAACGGACGTCTCCACGCACCTCTCGCCCCAGCCCGCTGATTCCGCTGCCCATCATTGAGGTGCCCTTTGAGCGGATCGGAATGTACCTAGTGGGGCCGCTGCCGAAGTCCGCCCGGGGACTCAAACACATCCTGGTCATCCTGGACTACGCCACCCACTAACCTGAGGCCATGCCCCTCTGCAAAGCTCCTCCAAATCAAATAGCTCAGCACCACCGTATTCCGCCGGCAAACGGACGGCCTGATTGAGCAATTCAACCAAACGCTCAAGCAGATGCTGCATCGAGTGGCTGCATGGGACAAGCGCTAATGGGACAAGATGCTGCCCTATGTCCTGTTCAGCATCCGGGAGGTACCCCAGGCTTCCACCGGATTTTCCCCACTTTGAGCTCCACTTCGGCCGGCAAACCCGCAGCCTGCTTGACGTCGCCAGAGAAGCCTGGGAACAACAGCTGTCAACAACACACCATCGAGGAGGAGGTACAGGAGATGTCGAGGTTAGGGACCATCGAGCCATAACGGTCCAACCCCATCATCATGGTTGGCCACTAGTGCCCACTGGCAGTACCGGGTCCTACCCTTCAGCCTGCATGGGGCCCCCGCCACCTTCCAACGTCTAATGGACATCCTCCTGTGGCCCCACCAGGCCTACGCGGCCGCCTACCTGGACGACGTGGTCATCCATTCCGTCACCCTGGAAACAGAGCAGCCACACCTGCACCTGCTCGTTACGGGCTAAGCGTTCACACCTGCAGCCCATCAAGGATGGGCTTTATAAGCTGCACCGACGAGCAGAGAGGTGAGAGATGTTTCTCTGTTGTTCCCCTCCAGACAGCAGTGTGTGATTGTCAGCCCTTGACAAACACGGACTACACGGACCCACACAGCATTGTGCACCGAGAGAGAGAGAGAGAGAAAGCGAGAAGAAGGCCGAGAACTGAACACCGGAAACCCCTGACATTGCCTATTTTCCCCCTCACGTTTGTTAATAAAAATCCACCCTTCGGGGAACTCACCTTGATCCTCGTGTCGTGTACTTCTTCACCCCATCACAATATATAAATACACACACAGACACATTTGGAAAAAAATTGCGTCACTTTTGAAATCTTGTTTTAAAATGAACTAGTATTATATTGTATCATGAGGTGCATATTGTTTACACTGACTTTGTGGTTTTACAATAAACTGGGTAAATGTGTTATTATTCACAAAATGAGAACTTTATGTCCGTAATGAAGTAAAGACTGTTGGGGTAGGATGACCCCCTAAAAATTAGGACAGAAGGATTTTAATAATAATTACATGTCATTAAGTTAAATAGTTTGTAAAAGCTCTTCATTAATCAACTGGCAAACATCAAATGAGTTGTTTTTATTATTAAAACATTTTACAAATTCAATTATTTAAAAGCATGTACTTGACAGAAATATAAAATTGAAGGCATATAAGAATAGAATAAAGTTATAAAGAATACTCTGGCCACCAGAAAGCCCTACACCAGTGGTTTACAGTGGGCTGTGCGATTAAAAGAAAACGTCCTAAAATCACGATTTGAGCGTGCACATATGCCTAACTCCAGGTTCACACACTGTCTGTGATGCGCCTTTTTTCTGAGCCAATGTTGACGGATCAGAGCGTTCTCACTGCAGTAAAAGGCTAGAAATAAAAACGTGCGAAAATAATTCATGTCTAACACATGAGCATAGAGTGAATTTGTTAGTGAACAGGATGCAGTTTAAGTGAGAGGAGACACGTTTTAAGTGTGCACACTCTCTCCTCGCAAAGCAGCGTGTATCTGAGCAAACACGACCGGTTTTGTGACAGAGCAAAGGAAATCTGCTGCGAACAGAGAGATTCGCACTCGTGCATTATTTTAATGTGCTTTTGCGTTATATTTATGCGTTCTCACTGCTGACCGCATACACATACTGTATACACACTGCAAACACCTGAGGCACCGCTACAATTAATGAGCTCTATGAACAATGCATGGCAAAAAAGAAAAAAAAAGTCCCTGTATACAGGATTTCAAGTCTATACATTTTTTTACATCTTCACTATATTGATAATTTTGACTTATGTCTGTTCTAGAGATGTTACAACTTTTTGATAAAGCTCTGATTGGTTTTCTTTTGGAAATATGTTTCAAATTAATCCTGAATGCATTTATGACTGTAAAAGCACAATTGCAAAATTGATCAAAAAAATCGCGATAGTTTTTTTTTTTTTTTTTGTCCATATCGCACAGCCCTAGTTTATTCAATAAATATAGTTTAAAATCTAGCTTCTGAGTACTAAGTTATTAACCCAACAATAGCGGGGTCAGTTAATTTTTTTGAAGTGGGCCGTGCAAACATATATGTTTGGTTGTGTGGGCCGCGAGTTGAAAAAGGTTGGGAACCACTGCCCTACACCATAACAAAGCTTCGCTTGGCATCACTAACAATACCTTTAGACCACATTCTCTTTTGAATGTCATTTTTATTTCCTCATAATGTGATTTATACTGTATATCATATGAAAAAGCATGCTTTTTAAATACGTTTGCAACAACACATAAAAGCTGTTGTTAATTTTATTAATTTGAATTTAAATCATTGAATATATATGGTTATATTAATAGCTCAAAATGCCAACATATTGTACGTCACAAATTTTGTACAATCTGTTCTCATTTTAGCCACTGCTAGATCTGATGTCATAAACCAGAACTGCTGCGGTGGCCACTCCCACCAGAGCCGAGAGGACCAATCGGATCACAGCTTCAATAGAACCACAACAGTAGACGCAGACTTCTGAAATAATAAGTGAGCAGTAATAAATAAGTGATTTTCAACAAACCCACTTAAGTCTCTGTCAGGAATTTAAAAAGAGCAGGTACTGTCAATGTAAGAAAAATTATACCTTTTTTGAAACAAAAATTTGAGGGACTTATTTGGGCTTTATGTTAAATAACTACTGTATGAGCTTCACTGTATGAAAAACAACAACAACAACACATATATCAGCGCTACTTTACCTGAACAAGGTTGACAGAGTTTGCTGATGTCCAGATGTGTGGTCTGGTTTCTGATGGGATTGTTGATCACACAGCTGTAGCTGTTTTTCTCCTGATATTCCACCTCCAGAGGTAGAGAGAGACTGATGCTGAGATCAGACACACTGATGCTGGACAATAAACTGTTTCCTTTGTACCAGGAGAGAGTCACATGACCCACATTCACCACTGAACACAACAGTGAACAATTCTGCTGTGATGATGAAGATGATGAAGAACATTGTGAAGAGTTTCTGCTGATGACAGGAACAGGAAGACGAGCTGAAAAAATAAGAGAATAATTTAGGGAGTAATTGACTTCTTGAAATGATTCTTGATATATTGTTCAGTAATCTGTCTCTAGGGTCACTTCTTCCTTTGTATTTATAGCTAATGTGTTGCTATAAATGTTGACACTTCTTTAAATCTTAAAGTTGTGAACTTTATATTATACATTGTATAATATATTAATTCTAACACTGCAGAAATTCTTGCTTATTTTAAAATACATTAAAGTGAACTTTTATATATTTTTTAAAGGAACTTTGAGTGTCTGTGCAAAGCTCACTCCCACGGTTCAATGGGTTGGTTGCCATAAGAAATAGATTTAAACATTAAAATATTAATATTTACTTCTCTGAAGTATATTCAACCAATCAAGTGTGAGTCTGAGACACAGCAAACATTTATCACTTTGCACGCGTTCATGTGACTTTCAGTAAAGCTGCTGTGAAGCAAAGGGTTTTGTGAAAGATGCCATGCAAATGTAATTAACCCAAATTTCACTTTTCATTAAAAGTAAATAGATTTCGGTATTTTGTGAAATTCCCTGAATTATAGGAGTATATAAGGGCAGACAATAAACACAATGAACTTTTCATAGTTTGTGAAAAGATGCTTTAGAGTCCTCCAGTTTGTAATTACAGTCTTGTATTTTTATGTATCTGTATTCATTCCACAGGACCATCAACTATTTTAGAAATGAACTCCAAATCATGAAAGTTAAGCCACTGATAAGAAACCCATATTAAGGTTAGTTTCTCTAATAAATAGTAGACAGAACAAGCACAACTGTAAATGTGGTTGTTTTGGTCTCTTTGATGTTTACTGTATAATTTCCAGAGTCTGTGATTCTGGTGTCTGTGATGGTCAGAGATCCAGTCTGATTGTCCAGCTTCAGTCGGTCTCTGAATCTCCCATCAAGAACATCATCATATGTGGAGACATTTCCCTCCTCTTTATTGATTTGAGCTATACGAGTCGCTGGACGTCCAAATGTCCATGTTATTACATCAAGTTTCTGTAGTTCAGTAACATGAGTCTGTAGAGTGACTGATTCTCCCTCCGTCACTGACTTCACTTCATCTTCAACACCAAACACTGGAGAACAGACAGAGTTTATTTTTCAGTCATTTATTAAAGTTCTTGTTAAAGTTAAAATAAATGACTTTGGTTTAATCGAGGATCATCTTTAATCTTGTAGTTTTGAAATGATCACATGCTTTCTTCTCGGCTTTGACATTAAAGTGAGTCTCTGAACACTGCTCTTAATTTATTTGTATTTTTCTTCAGAAAGGTGACTGTCTGAGCTGATTTCCGTCTAGTTGATCTCATGTCAGACTGTGTGTGAAGGACCTTTATCTCCTGCTCTTGTTGAACTTAAACCTCAGAAGTGAAATAAAGCTGCAGCAGCCTTTACAAGAAAAAAAAACACAGACAGATCTGTTCTGAGTACATTTAACTGGACATCAGCCGCCTGGTGATGATTTTAGGAGAGTAGAAACAACATTTTTATTTAACCATTAGACCAGCGTTACAAAACTTCATATAAAGCATGTTGTTATGTAAAGCATTGCAAAGATACATAATCGTCCTCATCAGTCATGATTTTATAGTCTGTGTGAACACCATTTAGTTCCCCAAAAATCTATGAACGAGAAACACATCTCTAAATTTCACCTTTCTATTGCTCTATTTTCACAAAGCGCAGTTTTTTTTTTACTCTTCTGCTGTTGTAATTCAACTAATGTTTTATATCTCCCATTTATTTTATCAATGCATGATTATTTCATGTTCTACAAAATCCACACACACACTCTCTCTCTCTCTCTCTCTCTCTCTCTCTCTCTCTCTCTCTCTCTCTCACACACACACACACACACACACACACACACACACACATATATATATATATATACAGTATATAGTCTGCACTCTACATCAGACAGAAAAAGCCAACAGATGTTTAAAACACTAGATTCAGATTTCATCATTTAAGATGTCAATAGACAACGCACTGAATGTGAAACCAAATGCAGCAGTATCTCAGAGAGAAATGCTAGTTTGATTATGATTCTGGTACAATCATAACAAAACTGTTTCATACTTACCAACCAGATGCCAAAAGCAGCAAAAAACAAACAAGCAAAACATTTTCTTCATCAGCTCAGAAAAGGAGAAATGTATTAAAGTCCTACAGAGATCTCTGTAATTACTTGAGCTGAAAACTGTTCCTGTTTGTGTTCGTACGTGTCTGTTGTCAGCTGTTTTTTTCTTTTTCCTAAACCACAGAGCTACATGCCATCACATTAATGATAATGACCTGTCTCACTCTTGTAATGACTAATTTAATTTCTAGTCTAAAAACAACTATAATATAGCTTATTTGTCTGTTTAAAAAAAAGACTGCGAAGCAATTTCAAAGAAAGGAAGGGAACTCTGAAAGGGAACCTTATTCACTTCTAGCTAAATTTAACTGTAACAGAATTGAATCTAATCTGCACGCTCAAATAAAACTCAGAAAAACTTTGAATGACTTTACTGAACACATTGTTTACAGTACATTATAGAAAAAAAAGGTAACTGGTGTCAGGAGTTAAAAAAGCTGAAAATAATTTCTGAAATTAACTGAAATTAAGTTTTTCAAAGAGCAATGGTGTAAGATTCCTCCTGACCACTGAGTTGCAAATACAGGAAACACTTGGTGGAAGTAACTGCAGCCAAAGCAGAAACAACCATATGATAATAATAAAAACACATTGAAAATCTATATTTTGTATGTGTTTGTCTATTTGGTGATTGACTATCATGCAAAAAAAAAAACAACAACATAATTTCTTAGGATTTTTTTAGTATGATAATACCTCTTTAGCATTTTTAAGACATGGTATAGGCTATTACCTCTTTTTGCTTCCTCAATTTCAGTAGATGTTTGTAAATTAAACTCTCAATTGCAAACTCTCATTTACATAAAAACAAACATAGGCTGTCTGAACTTTATCACGTCGCTGTATCCTGTTGCCAAAGGTCAGTGTGTCGCTCGTGTTATCAGAAATCCACAACTGTCTGCTGAAATCAATGAGATCATGTCACTTTGTCAGTGTTGCTGGCGGTGTTAATGTTGTTTGTTTGTTTGTATTTGAGCGAACAGTGCACCACATTCAACAGTTAAAAATGCTCAAAGAACTTATTTCATCATATGCGAATATATAGTCTATGAATATGAAACTATTTCAAAGAATAGAGCACAACAGTCCATATAAGTAATAGATTTTTAACAATAACTGATAAACCTTGTTGTGAGCTCTGAGGTTGTTAATCAGCTGTATAGGCATTTTGTTGAAGCCCTCTGTGTTAATTTGAATTATTTAAAAAAACATACTGTAACTGACTCTATAACTGTGGAAGCCAGCCAATGAAGACACTGCCATTATACAGTATGACTGGTTCATGTGCTTCTGCTCTGGCTGCAGTAACTTCCACCACAGTGGTCAGGAGGAATCTTACACCATTTATCTTTGCAATGTTTACAATATTTTTATAGAAACCCGATTCCCAAAAAGTTGGGACACTGTACAAATTGTGAGTAAAAAAGGAATGGAAAAATTTACAAATCTCATAAACTATTTTTATTCACAATAGAATATAGATAACATATCAAATGTTGAAAGTGAGACATTTTAAAATCTCATGCCCAATATTGGCTCATTTTGGATTTCACGAGAGCTACACATTCAAGAAAAGTTGGAACAGGGAGCAATAAGAGGCCGGAGAAGTTAAATGTACATATAAGGAACAGCTGGAGGACAAATTTGCAACTTATCAGGTCAACTGGCAAAATGATTGGGTATAAATAAAAAATAGTGAAAGATAGCGAAAAATAGAGGAGCAATATCAGAAAGGTGCTTCTCAGAGAAAAATTGCGAAGAGTTTGAAGTTATCATCATCTACAGTGCATAATATCATCCAAAGATTCAGAGAATCTGGAACAATCTCTGTGTAAGGGTCAAGGCCAGAAAACCACACTGGATGCCCGTGATCTTCGGCTTAGACGGCACTGCATCAGATACAGGAATGATACTGTAATGGAAATCACAAAAAGGGGTCAGGAATACTTACAGAAAACACTGTCAGTGAACACAATCCACCATGCCATTCCCTGTTGCCAGCTAAAACTCTATAGGCCAAAAGAGAAGCCATATCTAAACATGATCCATAAGCACAGGCGTTTTCTCTGGTCCAAGGCTCATTTAAAATGGACCGTGGCAAAGTGGAAAACTGTTCTGTGGTCAGACGAATCAAAATTTGAAGTTCTTTTTGGAAAACTGGGACGCATGTCATCCGGACTAAAGAGGAGAAGGACAACCCAAGTTGTTATCAGCGCTCAGTTCAGAAGCCAGTTTAAGGGATGCATGAGTGTGTGTGGCATTGGCAGCTTACACATCTGGAAAGGCACCATCAATGCTGAAAGGTATATCCAAGTTCTAGAACAACATATGCTCCCATCCAGACGTCGTCTCTTTCAGGGAAGAACTTGCATTTTCCAACATGACAATACCAGACCACATACTGCATGAAACTGAAATGGCCAGGCTGCAGTCCAGATCTTTCACTCATAGAAAACATTTGGCACAACATAAAGAGGAAGATGTGACAAAGAGCACCTACACAGCAAAATCCCCAGTGTTAATTTAACACTCTGAGTGTGGATTATATAAACACTGAAGCAGTGTTAAAAGTAACACTGAGGCAGAGTTGAAGTTAATGAGATAATTAAGAAGTTAATTGAGTTATGATTGAGCATTATTGAAGACACCTGATGTTAACAAGCAGAATCACCAACCGAGAAAATCACAATTTGTGTGTCACCATTATAGTGGTCAGGGTTTGCTTTAGTTGGGATCTTGACCCTTCAGTTATTAACTTTAGATTTTGTGTGGCTGTGCTAACTGAGTTATACCATACAGACAGACCACAGCAAAGGCAATCTTATGGTATTGATTGTGGTTTGGACTAATTGTCATTGATTGACCTGAATTCCTGAATTTAGGTTTCTTTAAAAGTTAAAAGTTGTTTTTAAAAGTTAGTTCTACATAAAGAAAAAAATCTTTAGTTTAGACACACAGACATCAAGAATCAGCGTGAGCATCACAACAACGGTGACCATCAAAAAAGCATGTTGTAGCCAATAAAAACTCACCCATGGCTCCCATCATGCATTGCGGCATGAATAAATTATGAGCTGATCTGTCTTTTTAACTTTTTATTCTAACTATATTTTATTTTTGCTGTTTTTATGTGAATTTTTAGTATCTAGTTTTGTGATGTTCAGAGTAGATCTGTTTATCTGGATATGCTGTTTGTCACCGTTTTTGAGATTCATACGCTGATTCTTGTTATTTGTGTGTGCCTAAAATTAAAACTCTTTAATAAAAAAAAAATCTGAATCACAGAATCACAAGAGATGCCTACAAAATGTATAGAAAATACAGACTCTTTCATTGTGCAATCAAAGCTGTTACAATCAATAATGATCCATAAGAAGAGAAGAGACTGTAAAAGAGTTCAGTGATTAAGGTCAAGCAACAATTTCATTAAAACATAATCATCAACACCCAGTGATTTTTGCTCTTGGCTTGACACACAAACTTTTAATTTAAAAAGCCACAAGCCAAGATCCCAACTAAAGCAAACACTGACCACTATAATGGTGACACACAAATTGTGATTTTCTCGTTTGGTGAGTCTGCTTGTTAACATCAGGTGTCTTCAATAATGGTCAATCATAACTCAATTAACTTCTTAATTATCTCATTAACTTCAACTCTGCTTCAGTGTTACTTTTAACACTGCTTCAGTGTTTATATAATCCACACTCAGAGTGTTAAATTAACACTGGGGATTTTGCTGTGTACTTGAGCAACTAGAAGCCTGTATTAGACAAGAATGGGACAACATTCCTATTCCTAAACTTGAGTAACTTGTCTCCTCAGTCCCCAGACGTTTGTAGACCGTTATAAAAAGAAGAGGGGATGCCACACAGTGGTAAACATGGCCTTGTCCCAACTCTTTTTAGATGTGTTGATGCCATGAAATTTAAAATCAACTTATTTTTTTTCCCCTAAAATTATACATTTTCTCAGTTTAAACATTTGATATGCCATCTATGGTGTATTCTGTATTCTATGGCTCCAGGAAGCAGTTGGGGGTTCAGTGCCTTGCTAAGGGTCAGTCGTGGTGTTGAAGGAGGGAGAGATCGCTGTACATTCACTCCCCCCACCTACAATCCCTGCCGGCCCAAGACTCAAACCTTTTTGGATTATAAGCCCAACTCTCTAACCATTAGGCCACGACTTTCCCATGATGGGATGTCAATCATCTCATGCGCTGTCTGGCCAAAAACTGGGTAAATCAGGTTTGACTATCAGTGGGCTACAGATGGCCACTCTGACTACGAGCTAAACCATGTCTATGCTAAGACTACAAATTGAACATATTAAAAAAATATAACTATACACCTTGTAAACACTGTTGACTTTGCTTACATGATGGAATATCATACACCTCATAAGCTTTTTTTTGCCAAAAAACGACACCAAACTCCACCAAATTCAAGGTTATCTGGGCTAGAAGTGGGATACACATAGGGCTATATCTGGTCTACAGTTAACCGAGATGGTGAAATTATGGCATATGATAGCGTTATATCTTTAGTACTTCTATTCCTCAGTTGTGCTGCATATAACCGAACACAACTCCCAAGCTATACCTTGCAGCTAAGTGAAAATCAATGCCACTCAAGTCCTCTTCACTGTATGGTAATACTGATCTGGTGATTCGCTTGTAATAATTATTGAATAGTCAAAATGATTTCAAACAGATGGAGAAAGATGTGTTTTGTGAGGATTCTAGCATTATTCCTATTGACATTAATCTGCAAAACATACTTCAGCTTGTCTATCCTGTAAAATTCTCAGTAGGAAAATGAGCTTGCACTGTTTTCTGATGATAACCCCTAGGTGGAGTTTATTCACTGTAGTACAGGGATCTCCACTCCAACCCTGCTCCTACAGACTGCTACAGTCCTGAAGACTTCATTTCCAACCCTGTAGATCCCAGTAATGTCCCCTGTTGAGAAATAATGAATATGTATAATACAACCACAGACCTGTCAATAACAAAATGTATTTAACTGTAAAATTCCATAAGAAAAACTACACAACCCAATCATGACTAATGTTGCATCATGGGATTGTAGTTCGTTGCATCATAAAGGATGTTAAGTATGGGGCCTTATATCATTTTCCTATTTTTTTTTTCTCTCAATTTGTAGCCTTTTTTAGGAAATACTTATAGAATAATATTTTTTTAAATGCTACAGTTGTTCTGTTAACTGTTTATGGCTGTGTATTATGGGGTGATTTGCAAATAAACTGTTTAAATGCAATAAAGACTTCATTTTAAAATAATATTATGTAAATCTACTGTCAAAAGATTTCAGATAATTTAGAACCTGATTTAATCTGCATGAAAAAAAGAGACTTCGTACTTTTTATAATGGAAGTATATTATGATTCATTGATGTATTTCAGTTCAAAATGTGGTATATTAAACATTTTGGCAACCAGATGGCCCCAGTGTACACCATATTAAAAGGATTCAGGTAATGTAGCTTGTACAATCCAATTCAGATGAGAGCATTAGTATCCAAAGCTTCATTTTACAGCCACTAAACAATTAGCCCACACATATTTTCATCTTCAGAGTTCACACATTCGAGATGTCTCCCAATATTTATTTTATCTGTTCTGTTTTCTTCTTGTTTGTAACTTTTTGAAGATCTGATGTGATTGACCAGAATAATGACAGCCCCCGCAGCGAGAGGCATCCAGCTGCAGCCCCGCAGACTCACTTCTTGCTAGACACCAGTGGATGGACAGCAGATGTCATTTCCGTATCGTCATTCACTTTTCAAATTGACGTCATTTTCGTATCGTCATTCACTTTTCAATTTTAACACGCCATGTAGATGTCAGCGGTAAGAAAAAAATAATACACTGTTGATGATTTATAGGTCATGTCAGAATTCAAATGCACAAACTAGCTAGTTAAAAAAACGTCTTGTTTTCAAGGTGCTGTGTCGTGTTTTTTTAAAGGTATAAGTGAACTCTGGTGTGCCTCAATTCTAGAGCTAACGTTAGGTTGCTACAATAGATTTTCCAATTAAATCGTTCTTTGAGTGGTATGATTTAATATTGTAAACATGTTTTTATTCACTTGGATGTGTGAAGATTGTACCAAGTTAACGAGATCTCATAGAACAGTCTTGGTAGAGAATAGTCTAAAATGCTAGGTTGTCTATGCACACGAGAGTTTGTTAGCTAACTATGTTTTTTTTTTGTTTTTTAGTTGAAGTAGTACTTTTCCCTATGCAGGTGTAAATGCCTGATGTTTAATATGTTTATGATGATGTTTAAAGTGCTTTGGGGGCCATGGGTCTGTTGAAAGTGCTATATAGCCTAAATGCAGTCCATTAACCATTTTACATATTTTGTATAGGAGAATGTTAACATTTATATAAGTTTTTTTTTTTGTTTTTGTTACCACACAATTTTTTACAGTCCATCTACCACACACAACTTTTCACCTACATTGTTCAATTCCTTTTCTTTTTTTTTAAAGTTATTATTTGGATTTTTGTAAACTCTTATGAATTATAAGGTACTACCGGTATTTCATATGTGTCACTATACTTATTACGTAAACAATCTATTAATACTACCCTCTTCTTTAAGGCAAATCACATTAGTGTGCGTAAAGGGACGGAGCTACCACCAGTACAGAAATGCACATAGTGCTGCAGCCGGTATCACTGCCCGCTGTGCAATTCAAACACAGTGGGGTACTGTGGAAACGGAAGACGTGGAGATCTTTGAAGGTTTTATACAGACCCTGAATTTCCTGAGCATTGCCCAGACTGCTAGTTTTAGGGGGCAGGAATGAGGTGTGGTGTGCACAGTGTGCAATAGTTTATTTGGAACTGTTCATGTTTTATTTTCTCTTGAAATAGGGACTTCCCCCACAACCTTAAGGAGCCTGACTGTGGCATCTTCATTCTGATGGTCAGATTTGACAAATTTTACTAATTAGATTGTGTAATTTCAAATAAATATTGCAAAACCATGAAGTGTTTATTTGATCTGGATTGTTTGGTAAATTGTCTGATCATGTGAATCTACGTATATTTTAAAAACAGAAGTGGTTACATTTACAAAAAAAAAAAAAGAAAAAAAAAGGATTGAATATCCAAATGGGCAAGGCAAAAAAACTGTGGTCCATTAACATGTACAAGTCTGTTGTATTGACAAAACGTTATAGTCCATTGATCTAGGCTGAATTTAAGTCACAAAAAATAGTGATATGATCTGAACAATATATATTTTCAAGGTGGTTCTTGTGAATGCAGTTTGCATGAATTATTGATGTTATAATATTAAGTATATTATTGAGAATTGTTTTATGTAAAGAGATATGATAAAGATAATATTTCAATTTGCACACAGTTTTTATATTATATATTTTAAGTCATAAAAGTAAAAGGACAATACGGAAAATACGTGTGCAATTAAGCCTGCAAAGAATGCTGTCTATCCACTGGTGAAAACAGAAAATAAATATGCTGTCTATCCATATGTGAAACTATAAAATAAATATACTGTCCATCCAGAGGTGAAAATATAAAATAAATATACTGTCCATCCAGAGGTGAGAACAAAATATGCTGTCTATCCAGAGGTGAAAATATAAAATAAATATATGTCAATCCAGAGGTGAAAATATAAAATAAATATACTGTCTATCCAGAGGTAAAAATATAAAATAAATATATGTCAATCCAGAGGTGAAAATATAAAATAAATATACTGTCTATCCAGAGGTGAAAATATAAAATAAAAAAATGTCAATCCAGAGGTGAAAATATAAAATAAATATACTGTCCATCCAGAGGTGAAAATATAAAATAAATATACTGTCCATCCAGAGGTGAGAACTAAATATGCTGTCTATCCAGAGGTGAAAACTAAATATGTTGTCTATCCAGAGGTGAAAATATAAAATAAATATACTGTCCATCCAGAGGTGAGAACTAAATATACTGTCCATCCAGAGGTGAGAACTAAATATGCTGTCTATCCAGAGGTGAAAACTAAATATGTTGTCTATCCAGAGGTGAAAATATAAAATAAATATACTGTCCATCCAGAGGTGAGAACTAAATATGCTGTCTATCCAGAGGTGAAAATATAAAATAAATATACTGTCCATCCAGAGGTGAAAATATAAAATAAATATACTGTCTATCCAGAGGTAAAAATATAAAATAAATATATGTCAATCCAGAGGTGAAAATATAAAATAAATATACTGTCTATCCAGAGGTGAAAATATAAAATAAAAAAATGTCAATCCAGAGGTGAAAATATAAAATAAATATACTGTCCATCCAGAGGTGAAAATATAAAATAAATATACTGTCCATCCAGAGGTGAGAACTAAATATGCTGTCTATCCAGAGGTGAAAACTAAATATGTTGTCTATCCAGAGGTGAAAATATAAAATAAATATACTGTCCATCCAGAGGTGAAAATATAAAATAAATGTCTATCCAGAGGTGAGAACTAAATATGCTGTCTATCCAGAGGTGAAAATATAAAATAAATGTACTGTCCATCCAGAGGTGAAAATAGGAAATAAAATTGCTGTCCATCCAGTGGTGAAAACGGAAATTAGCGGCGAAACGGAAATGACGTAGGCGGTCTATCCACTGGTGTCCAGCCAGTGGTGTCTAGCCGGAGGTGAGTCTGTGGGGCTGCAGCTGGATGCTATAGCCCGCAGCAGCCACGCCCATCAGAGCAGTGAACACCAATCGGATCACAGCTTCAGTAGAATCACAACCACAGACATGAACTGATGAACAATTCAATCAGATATAGCTGAGATGTCATACCTCTGTAAGGATCTGAAGTGTCTCCAGTACCCTTGTCTGAATCTGAAATAGCATTTAGAATGATTTCACATGATTTCACTTAGATGCCTAAAACATTTTTATTTTGTGTAGGCTAAATAAAAATGCTGTTACTATTATTTTTTTCGAAATACATAGCCTATTAAATCAATGATACCATAAAATTTAATTCTAGATTTTACATACCCAGGTCATCAGGTGAAGCTGCTAGCTCAGTCGCTTCACCCTGCCTGTCATCATCCTGATCTGACTCGCTAACATTATCTGAACCACTGCTGGTACTGCTAACGTTAGCTGCTTTGATCAGTTCACTGTCTTCATCAGCTTTTCTTGCTAACAAAGAACTGTTGGATATTCTGGTTCCTTTTCATACTGCAATAAAGTCAGATTTCCTTCAGAACAGTCCAACCAACCCCTAGGCTACATAAACACCAATTAAATACTTTTTTCCCCATTTACATTATTAGCAATTATTACTTACATTATTATTAGAAATTGAAATGAAACAAACATGAAATGGCACAATGCACAACAAAGAACGTATTATTTACAATTAATTACACAAAATTAAAGCTTAATCAAAGGCCACATCTGACCTGTGAGCTAAACTATTACTATTTATAAAGTTTAAACGATATAGACTACTCTTTCATGTCATTACTGCATTGGTGATGTGCAAGTCGAATTCAGTGCCTGTCACTTTAAGACCCTGACGGCTGTGAGGTTTGCTTGATTCTCACGGTTTAAGCTTAATTGTTGTTGTGCATTGTGCATAAGGATATGTGGATGAAATGAATTATGTTTTCCATGTCATTTGTTAAAATAAATTCTCTAAAGCCTAACAACTCGAAGAAAATCTGTCTTGGATTACAGGAGATACTGTAAGTGTCTTGTAATGACAAGAATTATTTCCTGGATTTTGTATCACCATAGTCCCTAACTGTATGTAAATGGAGGAAATTGGATTCAAATCGAAAACATTTTCCCCCATTTTGTGTCCCCCCCACTTCTCAAACCAAAGTTACACCCTTGCAAATAACTATCTCCAGATAAATGGTTGCATATCCTTTACTCAAATTCAACTAAACCCACCAGTAGACCTTAATTTCACAGCATAGGTATGTTAGCAACATAGGGCTTGAAAACATTGACTATAGAACGAACAAAAACTAATTCCTGCGTGGAATTTATCTGGGAATAAAGCCTAAACCTAATTTACTGAAGGTAGGGGCGAGCTATGGTGTGTTTAATTTGGTTAAAATCTAATGTAGGCTACGTTTTTTTTTTTTTGCACAAAATTGCGTCCGCTAATCTGCTAAATTAATGATAAATCTTTAAATGCTTTTTACAAAAGTGACCTACAGTTAACAGTTAATGATCTAGCAAATGTCGACCGAGTAGGCAGAATATGGAGGTAACTTACAGTAGATAAATAAATTAGCCTACATGACGTGATTCAACAGACCTGATACTGGGCTGTGTGTGCGATTAGATATCAAGGCAGATGTGATAGGTAAATAGATATCTTTGCGTGCTGTAAACTCACATGCTAAAAAAACAATAAGCCATGTATCGTTTGTTAGCTTATATCAAACACTCGCTACTTACATTTCTGAGTTCTGGTGTCTGACTGTCCAAGCTCCCGCGCTGATTTAAAGGGGGGGTGAAATGCTATTTCATGCATACTGAGTTTTTTACACTGTTAAAGAGTTGGATTCCCATGCTAAACATGGACAAAGTTAAAAAAAAAATTAAGTTGTACATTTGAAGGAGTATTTTTGTTCCCAAAATACTCCTTCCGGTTTGTCACAAGTTTCGGAAAGTTTTTTTCGAGTATGGCTCTGTGTGACGTTAGATGGAGCGGAATTTCCTTATATGGGTCCTAAGGGCACTTCTGCCGGAAGAGCGCGCTCCCGTATAGCAGAGCACTGAGAGCACAGACATTTCACTGATCAGAACGATTCACTGATCAGAGCGAGAGCGTCGCGAAATGTCACAAAAGGAGTGTGTTTTTGGTTGCCAGGGCAAGACAACCCTGCACAGATTACCAAAAGAGAAACAGCATTAAGGGACCAGTGGATGGAGTTTATTTGTGCAAGTGTTTGTGTTTGTTCCCTGCATTTCGAAGATACTTGTTTTACAAACAAGGCCCAGTTTGACGACGGATTTGCATTTCGTTTATTTCTTAAGGATGATGCAGTCCCTACGAAAAAGGGTCACAATTGTGTGTTGGAACCGCAGGCGGTGAGTAAAACTGCTTGAAATATCTCTGCCTCCTTGTTAGTGCGTCCGCCTCCCATGCCGGAGACCGGGTTCGAGCCCCGCTCGGAGCGAGTCGTTGCTGCTGCTGCTTTCGTTCAGTTTCAGCCTCTGGATCTGATTCTGGATCATAAATAAACGCTGAATCTGACTGTTAGCCATGGTTTGTTTTGGATGATGGGTTTGAATTCCCATCACTAATTTATACACAAAAGAACCATAGACAGTAAAAAAAAAATGGACACAGCGACCCCATTGGATTCAACAGAGAAAAGTGAAGTCGATTAGAAGCACTTAATTCTGGGGGTCGAGCGTACTGCGCAGACTCAAACCGAGCTTGATGATGTAAATGTCACGTGAGCAACCTGTACGTTTTCTAATCGCTGTGCCAAGAGAAATCTGAATCACCCACCGAATCTTGCAGAGAAGGCGAGCGTGAACAGGAGCAAATTTTGGTAAGTATTCTGATGAATTATCTCCCTTGTGCCTCCACATCCCCCCGATAGCCTCATAGACAGTAAAAGATTGTCTGCGAGCTTCTCCTCCTGTCCATACGGTAATTTCTCTACTGTGCAACAGAGAGTCGCTGGTTATGAAGCAATCGTTAGCCTATTTTTTACAAAAACTGCTTCTACGGGACCATAAGGTAAGATACAAGGTAATGGGCCTTTTATACATTTTCGTGTTTCTTTAGAAATAATTAATGGACAAATGGTGTCTTTAAATGCATCAGATGTAAAGTTATTCGCTAGCAAAACCAATGTTGTAGCAGCAGTAGATTTTTGACAGCAATTCAGTAGATTACCAGAAATAAAGAGCTGAATCTGATCAATATTATTATAAATTTTACAATCTCTAATCCGTGGAAGCTTGTGTCTATGGAGAGCTGTTTCCACCACTTTTTTTTCTTTCTTGCAATTGTTCGTTAAGATCTCACAATTCAGAAATGTTAGTTTATAATTAACAATTACAGGAAAAAAAGTTGCAATTTTCTTTTTACCTTGTCTATTTTATAGTGAAAAAAAACTTGCAAAGTAAACTCTGAATTCAAAGTAAAAGTCTGAATTGTGAGATTTAAAGTCATAAATAACATTAGGATTTTTTTTTTTTTTTTTTTTTTTTTTTTTGGTGTAATAAACAGGCTTCCGTACAAAATAAAATTTAATGAAGATTTTTTTTTTGTATTTATTTTTTTTTAAATAATTTTAATATTTTGTCTTTACAGGAGATAAAAGTGGAACATCAAGAGGATGATGTCGTTGTGTATGAATCTGTTTTCATGAGTAGATGATCAAACTTAAATCTAATATATCAGGAAATCCCAGCAGAATGATTCTGAAGCGTCTGAAATTCAGGGAGGACGGATGAAAAGACTTTGTACAGTAGTTCTGTGACTTCTAACTGAATCTAAATCTTGTGACTCATTGGAGCGTTTTCCTGTTTGACATTCAAAGCCTCAAATCTGTTTTGTTTTCTTTTAGAAAAAGCCCTGAGACAACAACAAACACTTGGTTTTCTCACAATTAAAAACAGAAAAGTACAGCAGTGGTTTTGATTTGTTTGATTGTGTGATCTGTTGTGTGAGCGATGTCTTTACCGCTGGTTTGTGGTCAGTTTGTGATCAGCGTGTGGTCGAGGGATGTTTTCCATTCTAGTGTGCATGACGCTTTACACAAAACAGCTTTATCACTAAAATACTGAACCCATCAATTCTGAAAGGACTCAAATTAAACTGTAAAATATGAAATATATTTGTGTATAAGCCTCATGATGTTATATACAGTATACTCATGCTGTGATTCTGCTGATAACTCTAGTTTCAGTAATTGTTTATTTTAGCTTCAGCATAGAAGGAGTTGTGGTTTCTAAGAAGAGTAAAAATAGACATCACACATTTGTTTTATAAAGAGCACCCTGTTTTTGTCTGCTAATGTCTGTGAGTGATTTTATGAATAAATGCAATGTATGTTTCATTGTTTATGATATTCTTATAGGCTTTAAGTGAAATGGCTGCAGACAAAAAGGGTTCGGAAAAATCGTCCTGACACAAAAAGGCATTTCAGTCATAGCCTTTTAGTCAAATGATAGAGATGTGAAGATGTCCTATAATGCACTCTGTACAGTTGTGGTTATTTCAGCAATTTGTACTGTTTGAGTGTTTATGTGTCATCTGAGTCTTAATGTCATGTGACGGTTGACTGTTGAGGAAAAACACACACAATACACAGCAGATTTACGTCTGTCAGATCATATGTAGCTATGAGTTCAAACAGCCCGTCTTGTTACACTAACTCCACTCCAGTGAATGTCTGGTTGGGATAAACAACTTACAAACGTTTTTTTTTTTCTTTTTTTTTTTTTTTTGCACTTAGTGTAAATAGCATGTTTTATAAAGGAATCACCATTTTTACTTTGTCCACTACACAATTATCTTGAAAGATAACACAAATTCACAAAAGGCAAAATAAATTTACAATAATATAGGTACACACCTTATTTAATTTCATAATCAGTGGTTTGATTTGAGTTTAAAAATGGCGCCATCTTGTCTGTTTTTAACGGCGTTATAGCCTCTCAGATCTGAGAGGTTTTATTTGTTCAAGTTAAAAGCTCACACTTTAAAGACTAATACTACAGTGAAATGCCAGAGATCTTCTTATGAACAAACATTTCTCAAATCTCACAGGAAGTCAAATTTCAACTTTTATTTTGGTTCAACTGTATTAATCAGATTTAAAGGCTGCTGGGTAATATTCACTGTTTTATTCAGGTGTTAGTTTGAGTCAGGTTAAAGCTGCTGTGGTCTGATTTCTCTTCATCTAATGTGGTTTGCAGGACAAACAGCTCCTGCAGTAGCGTGTCTATTATTAGATGAATGCGGTCAGTGTATCTGTCAGTCTGAGACTGAAGCGTTTCTTCATTTTCTCTCCTGCTTTATATGAACCAATACATATTTAATAATAAAACATAAAACATATCAATAAAACATATTTACAGTTAAATGAATCCATCAGTCAATTAAGAGTCAGAAGTCAAACAATATATTATCATGCATCATTGATGAACTACACAGAGTGACTTCTTATCATCTCACAACACTATTTTCAAATATCTAAATTAATATTCATGACTTAAACACTTCACTCTTCTGCTAGTTTTCATTCAGCACCAGAATTAATTAGAGAACATAATAATTATAATAAGTCGTTTGCATGACTTCCTGTGTTCAAGGAAGTGGTCGTGTGAGAATAAACTGTGACAGAGGTTCAGTCTTGTTGAGGAAAGACCACACACGCACACACACACACACACACGCACACACACACAGCATCAGTTCAGACGTGTTTCAGACATTATAAGAGTTACTGGGATTCAAGTGAACTGATGAAGATAATGTTTCTCAAATTAGTTTTGTTCAGTGTGTGGTGTCTGCTTGGTGAGTTTGAAATGTGTTTATGACTTCAGTTGCTTCTTTTCTACCATGTTATAATAATAATACAAATAAAAAAAATCTAATCTGTGACAAACTCTTCTTCAGATGTGTTTGCTGATACAGTTACAGTGAAGTCAGTGTCAGTGCTGGAGGGAGATTCAGTCACTCTAGACTCTGGTCTTACTGACATAATGGATGAAGATCTGATTCTCTGGAGGTTTGGAGCTGAAAACACTTTAATAGCTGAAATCAGTGTACTGGAAGATAGAATCACTGTACATGATAATGAGCTCGGTGGGAGATTCGGAGACAGACTGAAGGTGGATCATCAAACTGGATCTCTGATCATCACAGACACCAGAACTGAACACACTGGACTCTATCAACTACAGAGCAACACTGTGAGGAAGAGATTCACTCTCACTGTCTATGGTGAGTTAAATACTGGTTTCACCTTTTTAATTACCTGTAAATTAAAGGTAATTTATTTTACATTTCTTTTGTTAATTAAATGATAAAATAACAAAAATATTTCAATTAAGCATACGTTAATTCTTTGTTACTTGTCCATGTGTAATAATCTTTTATAAATAAGGCGAGAGAAGTGAAGATCACTGTCGTATAAGAAACTCATCGACTGACTGATGCTGCAATAAACACTTCCTGATCTAGTCAAGTTTGTCTCATGTTTTCAGCTCATCTTCCTGTTCCTGTCATCAACAGATACTGTTCATGCTGTTCATCATCATCATCATCATCATCTTCATCATCTTCATCACAGCAGAATTGTTCACTGTTGTGTTCAGTGGTGAATGTGGGTCATGTGACTCTCTCCTGGTACAAAGGAAACAGTTTATTGTCCAGCATCAGTGTGTCTGATCTCAGCATCAGTCTCTCTCTACCTCTGGAGGTGGAATATCAGGAGAAAAACAGCTACAGCTGTGTGATCAACAATCCCATCACAAACCAGACCACACATCTGGACATCAGCAAGCTCTGTCAACCATGTTCAGGTATGACAGACTGAAATATGTGGGCTTTTTTCCATACAATGGAGTTCATATAGTTATTTAACAAAAAGTCCAAATAAGTCACACGTGCAGCAGCACTGATATAATACACATTTATGAATCAATTTGTTGATGTCTTGTTTAGAGTCTCTAAATCGATTTATCATTGCTCTCTCTCTGCTTTATAATTATTATTATTATTAATTAATGAATTAATTAATTTTTCTTTCTTTCTTTCTTTTTTTTCAGAAGTGCATGGATGTGATACTATCGAGCCTGTGATCCGATTGGTCGTCACTGCTCTGATGGGCGTGGCTTCTGCAGCTGCTGCTGTTCTTCTGCTCAATGACGTCAGATCTGCAAGAGGATAAAAGAAGAAAACAGACCAGATATCATAAATATTCTCACATATTCAGGAATCCTGATCGTTAAAGATTAAAATATCTGTGGTCTAGAAACTATAAACTACATCATATAAATGTTCATTACCAGAATTATTATTTTTAATATGGTTGGCTCCATCTGGTGCATATAATTATGAAAATACTTCTATATTTGAAGAGTTCATGTGCAATAAACAGATCATCCTGATTTTATCAATTTTCAAAAATTATATTTTTTCATTGTGCATTCCAATGAAGCGCAATCAAACTGCAGCTGGGTTATTTTGATTAGAAAATAATTATAAATAAATAAAAACAGCTAACCAAACAAAACACAATAAAAACATGATTTTTTTGCAAATAAACTCTTAATTTGTTTTATTCTGCAGTGGCATCAATTTCATATTTGTTTGTTAATCACTTTTCGTAATATGTTTGTTTGTTATTTACTTAATTTATGTTTTGTTGCTATGAGATTTTAATTTTGTTTATATGCACAAACACTGCAAATGCTTGCAAAATATGAATGTAAAATATTAGATATCATACTAACAAATATTCGTAGAGAGAGAGAGAAATCTATGAATCATACAGTGATAAAGTGACGTATAGTGACATGAAAACAACAAACTATGAATTCAGACTGAACAATTACTCAGTTGGTCTGATGTTTGAAGTGCATTAAGTATTATTAGCTAATCCTCAAATTATGACATGACATACCTGACAAATTCTGGATTCAATCAATATACTTCTGTCCAGCCCTGAGCAAGAGGCATAGAAAAGGTCTTTATTTTGTCTTACGAAAAATCAAACGTGTGCAAGCGGTACACAATCCTAGTACAATTTGGTAGATCCCACACTTTGCGTTAATCTTTCTTACACACTTGTCACACACACACACACATCTGTGCAAACACACTGTGGATAAATGAGGGCCCCTTTCTTTTCCAAAACAAACTAATAATTATATCTTCAGAGGTGGAGAATATTGTATTGATTCCAGTTGAAAAGGTTCATGTAGCGTGGATTAAAATTCATATAAAGAGTAAATCCTTTTCACTGAAAGTGTTAAAAATAAGATTAAAAGTCGTCATAGGTGTGATTATGATGATGATGATGATGATGATGATGATGATGTGACGCTGAAGTCCATGGAGGGGTAGTTCGTTTAAGACATACTTGCATGTGACTGACAGAGTTCAGTGATGTTAAGATGTTCACATGATTATGGTGATGATGAAGAGTTACTGCTGATGATCGGAGCAGGCAGAGAAGCTGAGAAGTTATAAAGTCTGAGTTTTGAAAAGCACATCATGTGCTCCCAGCAGCCAGGCCACAGCAAGCCACACCAAGGCCTTTAAGCTTCTCCTGTCCAGCAGAGGGTGCACATCTCAAGAAAAAGATCCTTTAAATATGGCAAATAAATGGCTCCTCCACTGACAATCTTGAACAAGTGAGCCTCTGTCTACAAACAGTGGTTCCCGTCCACGTATGAAGGTATTTTTGATTCAAAACGACTGAACACCTGTGACAGTGTGATTTGTAGTTGTAGAAAAAAGCCACACATGTGTATCAGTAAATTTGAAGTCACAGAGAGAAATGTTTTAAGAGTTGCAAACCTGTAGACTTTTTTTTCTCTCCCACAAACACAACACAACAGTTACACCTTCTCAAATTCTTCATTGCAGGTGCACAAATCCTATTCTACAAATCACACATTTAGAAACTCGTACGCTCACATTTTTGAAACAATTGCTGCAGTGAATGTGGTGCAAAACGCATTTACACACCCGCATCAAGAAATGGAGACGTGGAGAAATGTTGCACATCCGCAAATCAGTATATGAATTCATCCATATGAGTTGCACACTTGTAGAAAATTTTCTCAGAAATGTCTTGTATATTTTTCTAACACAAACACAAAGTACATAACTACAACTGCTTGAATCTGCTGCGATGAATCTCAAACACTGTTTTTCACTTTCAAGCGACAAGTTTCGCGCTCTCCCTTTTGCACCGAGATATTTGGTTCAAAAGTGATTTGTGCATGACAATGCCAGACCACGTACTGTATCAATTACAACACCATGGCTGCTGAAATGTCCAGCCTGCAGTCCAGATCTTTCAGTTGAGCAGCTAGAAGCCTGTATTAGACAAGAATGGGACAACATTTCTATTCCTAAACTTGAGCAGCTTGTCTCCTCAGTCCCCAGACGTTTGCAAACTGTTATAAAAAGAAGAGGGGATGCCACACAGTGGTAAACATGGCCTTGTCCCAATTTTTTTTAGATGTTTTAATGCCATGAAATTTAAAATAAAACATTTGATATGTCATCTATGTTGTATTCTGAATAAAATATTGAAATTTGAAACTTTCACATCATTGCATTCTGTATTTAGCCACAAGTCTCCCAAATTGTTTGGAATCAGGTTTGTACTTATTTATTTATTCACAGTTTTTTTACAGACGCTAAGACACATTTCTCAATACTTGGGTCACTTTTGCAAAACTCCTCACACAGTTCTCATAACCAACTTTCAGCTTGGCAAAGCAGTCATTTCACATTAAAAATGCACTACAACTACCGAAACACTCTCTTCAGGTCTCAAATCAACTCATTCTTCCAGAACACTAGCAAAGGTTGACAGTCGACAAACACACTTTGTCATCCACAAAACAATGATCTAAAAATCCCTAACAACATGTAGCATTATACAATGATTTCTTGTGTAAAACACAAAACGTTTATAATTCACTGCAATATATGTTACTGGATTTCAGTGCTCACTGTGTGAATAGTTTTGCAAAAGTGACCTACAGTAAGTATTGAGAAATGGGTCCTAGCGTCTGTAAAAAAAAACTGTAATGTTATCTTCAGCACTGACAGAAAAAAAAACAGGATATGATCTTTGTTTAAGCAGAGTTATAGCAAGAATAGTTATTTGTAGAAATGACTTTTGGTTTTGGTTTTGGTCATACCAGCACTGTTTATTTAGTGTATTTAGAATTATTTTGCATATGCATACAAAATTATGTTTTATATTTTACAGTATTATCAGTTTTTGATTAAAGACCTTTTTTTCATGCATTTATATCATCAACCACAGAAAATAGGCATATGTTTATGCAGAAGCTGTTTGTCCACCAACAGATCAAACCTTTTGTCTCTACAGCTGTAAATAAATCAGACGACAGAAGGTTTCACTTTGATTCACAGACTGAGCAGCCAGCGGAGGCCAGAACTTTCACAGACTTTTTCAGTCACAGACTTTTTTTTTTCTTTTTGGAGAACTGTAAAATTTCACTACTTACTTTTATAGCTAACTATCTTCATTACTTTGTTTTCAAATGTAAAACCACATTTATTTTGGTGAAAATACATGAGATCTTATTTACTGCAAGCCTATCATATATAAGTAAAATTACATTGCAGCCTTTGCTTATTTAATAATTGCAGTAAGCCATATTGTGTTCTTACAAGCATGGTTGTTAAAATTTGTTAAAAGGTTACTGGCTGAGGGGGGAGTTACACTCTTTCATAAACTTGGCAACACTGATTTTTACTTGCATTTCGTGAAGGTTAATTCTAGCCCATGTCTATATGATTTTTCTTAGAAGTTATAGTAGGACAAAGCAGTTTTTGAGGAGTGCATTTTACTCTAAGAGTAACACTTAAAACTCTTCATAATGGTCCTGCTTTATGTGCCATGGGATTTTTGCAATATTCAAGGTAAAACTGAAAACAATGTGTACTACAACACAAAGTGTTGTATCTGAAATCGCCCCCATACCCTCATTATTTTTTCCCAACATTCCACTAATATAGTCCAGTTTAATGAGATGAATGAAAACAAGTGAGCGAATTCAGTCTCTACCTGAAAGGCTGTTAGCCAACTGCCAGCTCCAGTAATAATGACAGAGTTCTACAGTAAGACCAACAGTGTAATACGGGCAATGTTAAAAAGTTATTCATACCCAAAGAACTGAATTAACAATATACAGTGTTAAATGGTACTCCTGTTCAGTGAAGTTACAATCTGTAATTTTACTATTACACAAAGTGCAGAAACAATAACAACAACAATATATATATATATATATATATATATATATATATATATATATATATATATATATATATATATATATATATATATATATATATATATATATATATATATATATATATATATATATTGAATTGTCTGGATTTCACCCATGACTGCTGCCTTGCAAAACCACGATGCCATTTTATCTTCATGTGACCAAGATAAGTTGGATTGTTTTTCTCTTTCTAAAGTTAAATGGGATATATATATATTTTTTTTTAATAATTTTAGTCAAAAATATAAGACGTGAACACATTAGAAATGAATAAATGCACATGGTTTATTTATTATTAATTGAATTGAATTGAATTGAATTGAATTGAATTTAATTTAATTTTTGTCAGGTTTAAGCATGCTTGTTAGTTTGTGTGGTGCAGAAATGTACAGAAGAGTGTGAAAGTTTCTCATGCTCGTTCATTTTAAGCGTAAAATAAATTTGTTGAAATGTGCTTACAATTTATGTTATATGTACTTTTAGCTTCTTTCATTTTGGTTTGTTGACAGAAGTCTGGTTTTATTATAAGTCTGGCACTTGAGTGGAGGTATGAAAGCAGCCACATTTGGGCGTTTTTCTACTCATATGTAAGATTCCAATAATTTATTAAAAATATATATATATATATATATATTTTTTTTTTTAAGAATTTTGAACCAAATAAATCTTGAATTTGTCATTTGGACATTTATTTGTTTAAGAAATGAAAGCTACACACTAAATCAGTTAAGATTAAAAGAATTGTTACCAGAGATACAACATGGCAAAATCATATTAATAGCTGCAATAATCCAATCCCAAACTCTTAAGTATTTGCTTATTTTAATCCAAATGCCAATTATTATTATTATTATTATTATTATTTGTATTTATTTATTTTTGGGTCAGGCAGTGTGTAATAGAGTGTGATACCTTTGTGTGACAGATTACCATTTCAGATCAGAGATTGTTTTCTGACAAGGTTGTGACAACATTTCAATAGCAATAATTTAAGTGTGGGAGTTATTTTAGTAAGAAAACCTGAAGGTTGTCTTACTAGTCACTCAATTTGGATTGACAGGTCCTGGAGGAGGGGTTTTGGCGAGAGGAAGTGTGGTTGAAAGCATGGGGCGTGGTGTAATTCATTCTGGAGAAAGAGAAACAGTTAACACTCATCAGCTTCATCTGTACTCCACTTTAGATAAACTAAGGACCACTGATCTGTGGAAGAAAATGATTTATACATTTGTATTTTCCTGTATGTGCTGTTGCTGTCTGGTTGGTAAGTTATAGAAAAGTTACAATTACAGTTGCATGTTATTTGTGTAAAGATCTAATGAGTTTCAGTTCCACCATTAACAAATGGAGATTCTCTTCCCCCACTGTTCTATTTTCTTTTTGTAACTCTTAACACAAAGCAAAGCTTAAAATGTACAGGATATTAAGAAATATATGTGAAATCTAATATCTGTGTTTCACTATACTGCAAACTTATAAAACTTCACATTAATACGTGTGATTGAGAAAGTGTCGCTGTTCTTCAGGTGTGTTTGGTGATACAGATAAAGTGAAGTCAGTGATGGAAGGAGATTCAGTCACTCTACAGATTAATGTCACTGAAATACAGACAGATGATCTTATTATGTGGAAGTTTGGAACTAAAAAGACTCTTATAGTTAAAATCAACAGAGCAACCAATGAGATCTCAATAAAGGATGATGATCTTGATGGGAGATTCAGAGGCAGACTGAAGGTGGACAATAAGACTGGATCTCTGACCATCAATAATATCACTAACACAGACTCTGGACTTTATGAAGTGACCATCAGCGGCAAAACAGAGACTGAAATCAGATTCAATGTTACTGTCTATGGTGAGTAGAATACTAAACCTCTATTCTGTTCTATTATATATTACAGATTTTGGCATAATATTGTCATAATTAGACCAGTGGTTTTCGAACCATGGGTTATGACCCTCAGGTTGGTAAGCAGAGTTAAAAATGAGTTGCCAGGATGATTTAATGAAAATGTATATGTGCATGTAACAAAGTTCAAGATTTAGGGAAGAAGGAAGCAGGAACTGGAAAACATAACTTTAATAAGGAAATAAGCATAAACAACAAAACAAAATTAAGCGGAGGCCACCTCACAGCAGCGTTTTTGTATGCACTCCAGAGTGTTTTTGAACATTGTAGCCAATCACAGGCATATCTATTGATATCTGGAACATAATGGCCAATCAGTGGTGTATTAGTTAGTCAGGATCCGCTCACCATGCAAAACGCCTGGAATCCCACATGATCTGGTGAACAGGTTGGAGACGGCTCCTCCTATCTCCTCCCATGTTCACTAGAGCTCGTTCTCGAGGCTTGGAAGCCCACGTTGCGGTTTCTTTGCCCTCTGAGGCAGAGCTTGCTGCAGTGGCAAAAAAATAAAAAATAAAGATATGCGCGCTGCCGAGGCAACGCATGTATTAATTACATTGTTTCATTTGATGTGAGTTTTTCTACACCAGACCGCGTTGACTCGTATGGGTGTTGACTACATTTAATTCTGAGGAATAAAATGACATATTTATCTGACTATATGAACTTAGATGTACAGGGGTTCTTGGGACGTAATTTCTTGTGTGAGAACACATGTTCACCTCTCTTCCTCTGAGGCTGTCAGGGGCTGCTGGGCGGAGCAGTCTCAACCGTGTTCCAGCCCCTTGTGCCGGGGGTGTCACTTTTGTCCTCCGCAGATTCTAGAGTCAGAGTGGCGCTCCCAGGCCAAAAGCTTCTAGTGGAAAGCAGTTCTGAAAAATGGACGGTCGTCTTTGCTGTATAGCCTTCATCATAACATCCTGACGCCTAAGGCCTAGGACATTTTGAGAGCCAGCTCCCTCTGGGGAAGAGCGGTGTACACTGCTTTACACGGTGCCAGCCTCTCCTCAGTGCCCACAGGAGATCGTTCTGCCAACCCGATTTTCGGCGAGTGCTTATCTCAGCTACCGCCCGGAAACATAGCGGTACTAAGAGGCTCACTACCTCTACAGAGGTCTCTAGAGCAGCTAGTATGGTCGTCCCCTGTCTGTCTGCCGCTTCAGGGCACCGAGCTAGTGGCTCTAGGCGCACCAGAGGCCAGTCTCTCAAGACTGGTTCCCTTGGGAGGTCACATAGCAGTGTGGGAGCCCCTGCCAAGTGTGCTTAATGGGGTCCTGCCCCAACCA
Organism: Carassius gibelio; assembly: GCF_023724105.1. Lineage (NCBI taxonomy): Eukaryota > Metazoa > Chordata > Actinopteri > Cypriniformes > Cyprinidae > Carassius > Carassius gibelio. Next base: position 11,738,756 of record NC_068417.1, on the reverse strand, counting down.
GGCTCTGGTTTAGTTTTCCTAGCAGATGACATGGGTCTGAGGACCATCATTTTTAGGAGACTTCAGCTAAGAGAGTCTTGATGCTGTGGCTCAGGACCTCGGAGGGCAGGCCACTCTGGGGAAGAACAGTGTACACGGCATTATACGGTGCCGTCTATCCTAAGTTCCCTCAGGAGATCGATCTGCCAACCCTGCCGTTGTTCCAGGGTGCAGCAGTCTCCGGCAACCACTTCTCTCAGTTACCGCCCGGAAACGTAGCGGTGTGAAGAGGCTCACGACCTCCTGGGAGGTTTCCAGAGCAGCTAGTTTGGCCGTCTCCTGCCAGTGCTCTGCTTCAGGGCACAGAGCTTACTGCTCTGATGACACCAGAGATCAGTCTTGATAGACTGATTCCCATAGTAGACTATTTGACAGCATGAAAACTACTGCGAAATGTGTCTCAGTGGGTCCTGCACACTGTAGTGAGAGGCCACAGAATCCAGTTCTGGAGGGCCCCAAGAAGGCTCTGGTAATGGAACAGAAGTAGACTCTCTCTGAGGACGGAGGCCATCGAGGTGGTCCCTCCTCGGGTTGCAGAGTCCGGGTTTTACAGCCAGTACTTCACTGTTCCGAGGAAGGATGAGGTGTTTTTTAAGGTCCTTTTTAAGATCTACGCTTTTTGAACCGCTCAGTCAGGGGACTGAAGTTCAGCACACTTGCACAGGCCAAGTCGAAGGACTGGTGTGTCACGATCTATCAAAAAGATCCACTTATCTCCATCCTTCTTCATCAGACGTTCCCGAGGTTTGCTTTTGGGGGCAAAGCCTACCAATACAGATCTTCCTCTGGCCTTGAACTCTCACCCCACACTTTTGCGATGACGGTTCGGCATCGAGGTGTCGTTCTCGCTCACATGAAAGAGCTCGGGTTAAGACTTAACACCAAGAAAACTTTACTTTCTCCAGTACAGAGTACCACTTATCTGGGCCTGGTGTGGGATTCGACCACAATGCAGGCACATATGTCACCTGCTCAGATCGAGTCGATCCTCACCATGGTCCCGAGAGTGAGAGAAGGCCGGTCACTCACTGTCAAGCAGTATCGGAGATTGCTGGGTCTGATGGCAGCTGCGTCCAATGTGAATGCTTTTGGCCTGCTGTACATGATACCCCTACAGTGGTGGTTCAAGACCAAGGGTTTCTCCCCGAGGGGAAAACCATTTCGCATGCTAAAGGTCACACGGCCGTTCCTTAGACATGTGGAGAAAACCTTGGTTCTTGTCTCAGGGTCCGGTACTGGGAGCTCCTTGTCGCGTAATGCTTGTGACGGATGCATCCCTCACTGGCTGGGGGGCGGTCATGAGTGGCCACCCTGCCTGCGGTCTGTGGAGTGGCTGTCATCCGACATGGCATATCATCTGCCCGAGGATGCTGGCCGTGCTTCAAGAATTACATTACTTTCTCCCAGACTTAAGAGGTCACCATGTGTTGCTGCGCACTGACAACACAGCAATGGTCTCTTACATCAACCAACAAGGAGTTATGCGCTCACGCCGTTTATACAAACTAGTGTACCAGATCCTTGTGTGGTCCCATGGTGAACTCCTCTCGCTGAGAGCAGTCCACATTCCTGGGCATCTTAATATGGGAGCAGACATCCTGTTGAGGAAGGGGTTGAGGCCCGGGGAATGGTACTGTCCCCTCTGGTTTTCCTCCGACTCATCCAGCTCCACTGGGGCTGGACACCTTGGTACAGACGTGACCGAGGGTTCATCTGTAAATTTTTCCAACGATTACTCTGCTCCCAGGAGTTCTGGAGAGAGTGCGCCAGGATGGAGTCCGGCTGCTGTTAGTAGCCCCATTCTTGCCAGGCAGGGAAAGTTTCCTAGGCCTGATTTCTCTTTTTGATGGCTCTCCATGGGAGGTTCCCATCAGGAGAGATCTCCTCTCTCAGGCGGAGGGTGCGCCCCAGTATGGAGCTTAGAGGCTGTAGGTGTGGTCTCTGAGGAGGCACAACTCTTAGTTTCCAGTCTCTCAACCGAGGTTGTTGAGACCATTCTCCAATCCAGAGCTTTCTCAATGTGGAAACTGTATGCCTTGAAGTGGAAGCTTTTCACTTCTTGGTGTGGAGACCACCAGCTCGACCCAGTTAACTGCCCGGTTGTTACAGTGCTGGAGTTCCTGCAGGAAGGAGAGGCCTCCGGCCAGAAGAAGCTTATGCTAAGCGAAGATCAGGATACTATCCTAAGCCTAGAGTCCTCTGATCTCCCCTCTCCTGGGGGTCAAGACTCACTCCTTCTGAAGGTTGGTCATTGGACAGGTTGTCCCTGATTACTGTCAGGCTACTGTCTCCTTCTCTTTGGCAAAGATTTGAAGTCGGGCATTCTCGTACCCCAAACGTTCTCGACGCAGCTCGAGTTCCTGAAGAGGAACGTCTAAGTTTACGTATGTAACCCTGGTTACTTGAAGGAACGAGACACAGCGTTGCAGTGCCACACTTCCGGCATCTCTGGTCGGCGCTTGCTTCATCCTTTGAGGCTGGCTGCCGGCTTCGCCGCTCATGCTTTGATGCTTCCTGGTCTCTGACGTCACCTGCCTATGACATCTTGTCCATCCATTGGACTGATAACACATTATTCAGAGACATCACGATGGAGGCGTTCCCACCTCGACGCAGCGTCTCGTTCCTTTGAGGAACCAGGGTTACATACGTAACCTTAGATGATTTTTCAGCAGGGTATCCTATCAATGCTAAAGACAAATTAAATGTTTTTATTCAAACCAGGCAGACAGAAAAACACTATATCATTCATGTTTTTGTGACTCAACATCGTTTGCCCGTTTAGCATTGTAAAGAATTTGTGTATGACTCAGTAGGTGGAACTTGGTTCTAATCCAGAGGTTTGAATCTTACATGGTGTTACTAAAGATCTGGTTCTATATTTATTTGGATTTTCACTTGATTATCTTATGTTTTTCAGCTCGTCTACCCATTCCTGTCATTATCAGTGACTGCCCGCAAAATTTTTCATCATCATATTGTTCATTGTTGTGTTCAGTGGTGAATGTGGGTCATGTGACTCTCTCCTGGTACAAAGGACACAATTTATTGTCCAGCATCAGTGTGTCTGATCTCAACATCACTCTCTCTCTACCTCTGGAAGTGGAGTGTCTGGATGATTTATACAGCTGTGTTGTGGCTTATTCATTCACAAACCAGACCACACTTCTCAACAACACTCAGTTCTGTCAGCCATGTCCAGGTACATAAGTGGTGACATTAGCATTTATTAGCTGAACTGATCTTTTCCTGTTTACTGATTTACTGAATTATTAGTGTATGTGGGTTTTGTTTTTCTTGGATGAAGGATATACAGTATTTAATTGTAAATCTTTTTGAGCAAAAATGTAATTAAAATATAGATGATTCATTAAAATAAAGGTGATAAGGATAGATGTTTGTCTTTTTCTCCAATGATGAAATAAAATTTTCCCAGAGACAACTATTAAAACATTTTTTTTTTTGTCCAAACCAATTTGAAAACTGAACTTGAAAACTGGTTAGTGGTTAATTCATTTGCAAATACACTATGCCACTAGTGGTGCAAAAAAATACAAACTTTTAATGATAAATAGTTATTGTTTAATGGGGTCATATGACATTGCTAAAAAAGAACATCATTTTGTGTATTTCATGTAATGCAGTGTGTTTATACGGTTTAAGGTAAAAAAAAAATACAAACAAACAAAAAAAACATTATTTTACACATATTGTTGATTATTGTTTCTCCTGTTAAGCTCCTTAACATACTGTGATGGCTTCTTCCGGCGCGACGAAACAAACCCATTATAAACAAGACATTTGTTGCATCCAGTGGGAACATACATTTCTGGTGGTGCCCTCTTTTGGAAGACCAAACAAAGTGGTTTCACTTTCACAATGAAACTCACTACATGTCCACAACATGGCAGTGAAGGCAACAGAGAGAATAAATGTTACTCCTTCTTTTTTTGCATGAACATTTGGGCGGAGTCATGCAAATCTTCCCACATAATGACATAGAGATGTGGGGGCGTGTGGACGGATCTTAACTTTGATAAAGAATATCTCTTTGGATTTGAGCCTTTAATCTTTTTCAAATCTTCTTTATGCACCAAGGGCTTGCAACACTCAAAGAGAAAGGAAAAATTTAAATAACATCATATGACCCCTTTAGGAGTAATGTACCCTGTTTCCGTCTTAAATTAAATATCCTTCTTGTAGAAATGTACTGTCCTGTTTAATGCAGTTTTTGTTTTCTATTTCCTCAGATTGTGTTTTCTGTTGTCATGTTCCTGAAGTTGTCACTCGATTGGTCATCTCTGCTCTGGTGGGCATGGCTGCTGCTTTTATTGTAGTGTATGACATCTCGTCCAGAAAAGGTGAAGAGGAGAGATGATATAGCACTCATCATCATTAGAACCTCCCAGATGAATCATGCTTTCTCAAATTGTGTCCACTGTCTTTCAGAACACTTCTGTGTACATTTTTTGAAAGGGGCAAGTAGAAGAGAATTGTACTTGCCTGACTGGACTTCTAATCTGATTAATAAGTCCTCTTACAAGATCACATACTAATGTCGATTGTCTGATATATTGTCACAGTCATGGGTTTATTGTCCTTACAATTAATCAGTTCAAGCATTTCTATCATCTGTTTATTCAGCTACAGCGACAGAGATGCTTATGTCCATTTTAGGGATTTGGAGCATTGTGAGTTATGTTACTTACAAAAGCGCCCTCTGGCTTTCAGTATGAATAAAACAGACATAACGTGTTTAGGGCAAAGTAATGTGCACTCAGTCCTATTATGGGCATAAATAAATAATAATATAAAAAATTATATATATATATATAAATTCGAAGTGAAAATATGATAATCCATGTTTTCTCCAGTGTATAGAAGTGTACATGAGTTGTTTGTCCCAGTGGATTTATAATATTGGATGTATATATTTAATTTGAAAGATTGGACATACTTCCTGATAGAAATTAAGAATTACTGTGATTTTTATCATAACTGGGTCATATGATGACCTTATAGGCTGCCTGTATGTTAGCTACTAACCCTGCAGTATTTTGTAAAACAATTGTATTCTGTAAAATAAAATTAGTATTCAATCATTTTATCAATCATTTTTATCTAATTATTATATTCTTTTTTATTAATTTGTTTTGAAAATCTTCATTTAAATTATAATTTTTACCAGAAAAAATAAGGCAATAAGGCCAAATCACAGTATTACAGTTTTACAGTATGTGAGTGGGTGTTCAGCATTAAGTTTAATTTCTTACCATAATGCAGCCATCTATCGCACATCATTATTTTAATGGTATTGTCCTCATTACACAATGGTTTGTAGTGCAAACAGTTTTACCATTCACTGCACGTTGTTATTCTTGACGTTATTTCCCTAAGGTGGATAGCATTGTTGTTTTAAATTTCTAATATTTTACCTAAAATATTCCCCATGAATGCTTATACCGTTATTTATAATACGACGTGGTGGGAAAAAAAATATTTTCAATGAGCTAGCTTATTTTTGGTAGTAACTTAGCTAATTTGTTAACTACTGTAGCTTAACTTATGAATAGATAAAAGCTTATCAAGCTATGTATGCACAACCAGTAAAGACCATTTTGAATCATCATTGTTCTGACCAGACAATTTTAAATTTTTAAATGAATTGAAATTAATATTTAGAATACAAAATGACATTCACAGTAGGGGATAAAGCAAGAGTGCACGTCAACGTCAAAAGGATGGCATAGCTCGCATAGGCTACAGGACGCCTGCTCCTTAATGCTTAAGAGATGGTTTCTCCATAACATAGCTCAACATCTATTCATGTCATACGCATAGCCTAATTCTAAAATTCAGAATGGGTGGTGGGTTCGAGCCCCGCTCGGAGCGAGTGCGAGAAGCGTTAGAAAGAACCCGGGAGAGAGAGGTTAGGCTGTGCGTATGTTTCTCATAGGCGAAACCTATAGCTACATTTCCTACAGACGCGGATGATTCAGCCGTTTTAGATACACGGCTGCGCCTCTTGCTTTTCTTGTCTCTTTCAGCGTATTCGAATTCAGCATATAATTCAGATACAAATCATCATCAGTGTTAAAGTCTTTATTTAAAAGTCGCTGTTTCTCTCTGTTAGTCGGCTCACGCTGCGGCTCAGACAGAGAGCACTGACAAACAGAGAGGAAAGGACATTAATAACATTATATTCAACTCTACATCAAGATGAACAGGGCACTTGAACTCTCTCTTTTCACATGTTTCGTGATTGGTGAGTAGCCTACTTTGTTTTTGGCTTTTTTTTTTTTTTTTTTTTTTGCCTAACTGCAGCACTTTTCCTTTCGTTTTTCCAACCTAAAATCCATAATTTTAAATTTATTGTTTCGGTTTTCTTGTCGGAAAATCTAAATGTAATTACTGTGGACGCTTTCAGTGAGGCGTAGCCTGCGGCACACGAGAGCAGGGCAGGCAGCAAAAATAAAATAAAAATCACGAATAGCATCCAGGCAAATGAGGTACTGTTATTCCGCGTCTACCGGTGTTGTACCGAAATCTGACTCCCCGGACAAATCGCACTCGCCTTCGCGTGCACGCGCGTCACACAGTTGAACGCATGCAGTGCTCGCAGTTAAACCTTCAGCTGTTTATTATAAGTCAATGGGATTAAAACAGGTGTTAATCATTAATCATTTGACCTCCTTATTACCGCTCGTCCCCACACGCTTCCTCTCACTGCAGCTTTCCGCCTTCCCACGCCCCCCTCGTCACACACTGTAAAAATAAATAAATAAATAAATACAAGTAGTAAACTAATGGCTGAGAGCTGTAAATTAACAGTACTTTAAAATTAAAATGACTGTTATTTAACGGCACAATTTTTTTACAGTGTAGGATCACAAAATGGTCATCCATAAAATGCATTTTGCAATGTTCTGTTGTAAGTAATCTTAAAGATAATTTGTATACAGCAATTCACATGTGCTTTATTTGTAAGACTTAATAGTCTCTATTATATTTGAATTACTACTGTATGTCGGTTTGTTCTCCAGGTGTGTTTGGTGATGTAGATGAAGTGGTGTCAGTGTCAGTGATGGAGGGAGATTCTGTCACTCTACGCTCTGATGTTACTGATGTACATGATGTGATCGAGTGGAGGTTTCAAGGATTTCTCATTGCTAGAGTCAACAGGGAGTCTAATAAGGTCTCAAAAAAGATTACTTATTATGGAGGGTTCAAAGACAGACTGGAGCTGGACAATCAGAGTGGAGATCTCAAAATTAAAAATATCAGAAACACAGACACTGGAGAATATAAACTAAAGATTACCAGCACAGAATCATCCTCAAAGATCTTCAACATCACTGGTGAGTGTTTCAGTTTGTACATGTAATGATGTTATATACATAATTCTTACTCACTGAACAATTTTAATTTTTAGTGACATTTTAATTGTTAAACATGCACAGTTTATTTGTCAAACTGTCATTTATAGATTGTCTTTAAACATTTACAAAATTTAAACAGAAATTCAACTGTGATATTCTGCAAATCTTTTTAAGGCCAGTGTTATGAAAGTGATAACTGACTGGAAAACGTTGTGTTTGTTCTTCAGTTGTGTCTGATCCTCGGTCTGACGGAGTGACGGTTGTGTCAGTGATGAAGGGAGATTCGGTTGTCCTACACACTGGTGTTCCTAAAATACAGAATGACGATGAGATACTATGGAGATTTAGAGATAAAGATGTTATTGCTAAAATGAAGAAAGATGAACACATCTTCTCTACATATGATCATATTGCTGATGGTATATTCAGAAGCAGACTGCACCTGAATCTTCAGACTGGAGATATCATCATCAGGGACATCAGAAACAGCACTTCTGGACTTTATGAAGTTGATTTCAAGAAGAGCAGCTACACCACACACAAGTCATTCAATGTTATTGTCAGTGGTGAGTTGGTTCACTTTTTAAATGTAATAACAGTCCTAATCAAATCAGCACTGTAAAGAATTTAAATACTTGTCAGGGGAAATGTTTGGGACAAATAAGACATTTGTACAGGAGTTGTATTATTGATAATATCTGTGAATCTCTTCATGTATGTTTTATCCTGAGACAGATCAGCTGAACAGAGTGCAAGTGAAGGAGGGAGTTTTTGTCACTTTGGGATCTGGTCTTACTAATGTAGAAGGAGATGATCTGGTTCAATGGAGATTTGAACATGAAGACCATGTCATAGCAAAAATCAACAAATCAGCTTCATCATCCTCTACATTTGATGGGGCTACTGGAAGATTCAGAGGCAGACTGGAGCTGGATGGTGAAACTGGATCTCTGACCATCAGAAAGATCGCATCTGAACACAGTGGACTCTATCACCTCGATATCACTGGCAGCAAACACGCCATATTCAAGAAATTCATTGTTTTTGTCTGTGGTGAGTATATCAAGTGTTTAAAATGAAATGATATGCGTTTACAATAGCACTGTGTTGCATATATTGCAATATACACTCACCTAAAGGATTATTAGGAACACCTGTTCAATTTCTCATTAATGCAATTATCTAATCAACCAATCGCATGGCAGTTGCTTCAATGCATTTAAGGCAGGAGTACACAGTGCGATTTTTGCTGTTGTACGAGTTCGCATGCAATTTTTTTCAATCGTGTGGAAATCGCATATGCTTGTAGGGTCGCGGCTCGTATCATTTGCGATGAATAACGAGCCAAGCAGAGTGGCTTACGAGCACTTCCCAACCTCCGATCATTTTTAAACATGTCTAAAAAGTTTGTGAACTATCAGTTTGAATTCGTGACGTGTCCGATTGAACGAGCCGATTTGTTGATTTATCTGAAGTTGATAAATCACAAACTAGGAAAACCACAGAAGAAGAAAGACTCTCTTATCGCTCTTGCGGTACTTTAATGTCATACAGTGATCCTTCTGTGAGTGCAGTGGTGCTTCAAGTCGAACACGTCTATCAGCTTCGTGCGATTGCTTCTGGAATTCGCAAGTTGTAAAATCGTGTCGCATATCATCTCATCCATACGATTTTCCGAAAAACTCACTCGTGCCGTGTGCGTGGACATACGATCTTCCGACCATCCGAATTTGCACCGTGTACGCCCGCTTTTAGGGGTGGGGTCCTGGTCAAGACAATCTCCTGAACTCCAAACTGAATGTCAGAATGGGAAAGAAAGGTGATTTAAGCAATTTTGAGCGTGGCATGGTTGGTGGTGCCAGACTGGCCGGTCTGAGTATTTCACAATCTGCTCAGTTACTGGGATTTTCATGCACAACCATTTCTAGAGTTTACAAAGAATGGTGTGGAAAGGGAAAAACATCCAGTATGTGTCGGTCCTGTGGGTGAAAATGCCTTGTTGATGCCGACTGATTCAAGCTGATAGAAGAGCAACTTTGACTGAAATAAACACTTGTTACAACCGAGGTGTGCAGCAAAGCATTTGTGAAGCCACCACACGCACAACCTTGAGGCGGATGGCTACTTCCAGCAGGATAATGCACCATGTCTCAAAGCTCGAATCATTTCAAATTGGTTTCTTGAACATGACAATGGGTTCACTGTACTAAAATGGCCCCCACAGTCACCAGATCTCAACCCAATAGAGCATCTTTGGGATGTGGTGGAACGGGAGCTTCGTGCCCTGGATGTGCATCCCACAAAGGGGGTCAAACACAGTATTAGTATGGTGTTCCTAATAAATGGAAGGGATGGGTGAGGGTTAATTAATATGTCAAATGTTTGTAAAGTCTTGTAGTCTACAAACCTTTTATGCTTAAAGCTTTACCTGATTGAATTATTTTTATTCTCCATTTCTACTGTAGCTACTGCCACCAATTTTTTTTTTTTTTTTTTTTTTTTTGCACCCTGACTAAGCATTTAAATAATTTAGGGGAAGTGCAAATAACCTTAAAGAATGCAGAATAAAATTGTTAATCAAATCGAATTGATCATCTATTATGTCTCTATTAGACGGACATTTCTGCCACCTGAGCAAAAACTCTTTATACTAGAAATGATAGAATAGAATAGAATAGAATAGAATAGAATAGAATAGAATAGAATAGAATAGAATAGAAAACAAAACAAATAGAAATCTTTAAACCATATCTGTAAACCTAAGGTTTTTTGTTCTTGTTGTTGTTGGTTATTTTAATGTGAACGTGAATTTTAGTATAGCTATCTAACATCCCTATGCAGTACAGATAGCACACCACATGTCTCTGAATTTTGGTACCCCTCTGTGCAATTCATCATCCATTATTTCCTTCACTTATTCAAGCCAATCTTTAATATATGATGTTGTTTAATTTCACATGTCATTGTGTTTGCATTGATTCTTCTGTTGAGCCATTTCCTCTGCGAACATTAAAGAATTTAGTTTCTGCAGCTACTCCAAACCTAAAACTAAACCACATTCACCAGGTCCAAACTCTATAGCGACACCAACTGTATAGCAGTTTGCCCATGCAGGTTCTCCCAACTCATTGTTGCGATTACGTGGCACATTTTTTCTTCTGCAGGGTCACAACAGACAAGCAGGTTAGAGGGAACACTGCTCACAATGTTTGCTATAAATCAGACACATTCACACTAATGACTGTCTGTCTTTAGCTGTTACAGATCCAGGTCTGTCTCCAGCTGCTGTAGCAGGGATTGTTGTTGGTGTTGGTGTTTTTCTGCTCGTGGTTGCAGCTGCGATTTACTATTACCACTGGAGAAGAAATGGCAAGTATCACCTATATCTTAAAGCAAAAGGAAAACATTTCTATTTTGCTAAATTAGCATTTAACTGTGTGTAATTGATTTTTAAATTAGCCACGGGAAGAAATGGAGTTCCTGCAGCTCAATAGAAATTCCAAGAGTGTGGTAAGATACTGCATCACTGTTTTCTGTAGTGTTTCTTTATACAAAACTCTGATTTCACATTTCTCTAATTTCAGTTTGCTGACAAGAGCATCCCAATGGAAAAGAAAAATTAAAACAGCTAGGGCAAAGGTTTGCTTTTGACATTGGAGAAGACATAAGAGCAGAGTACCCCCTCCACATCTCTGTGTCATCTAAACTCTTAATTTATAGCTTATGGTAACCTACTTATTTATAACTTATTATTTATATTTATAATTCATAAACAGTTTTTTTAATGTTTGTAGGCTCTCTTTCACAGATAATAATTACACAATTTAGATTTTGTGAACCAACGACACTACAGCAGCATCAGAGCACTGGGTGTCTTAATCATGCTTAACTTTATTTTAATGTTAATCGAATTGGACCCAGGATTATTATGAAAGAAAACTCTGCTGTTGCTAATGAAACTTTCAAGCGCATCTGATTGACAGAAAAACCACATGTTCTTATAGTTTAATAACATTAAGTTAAAGTTAAGAAGTGAAAGTGACGTGACATTCAGCCAAGTATGGTGACCCATACTCAGAATTCGTGCTCTGCATTTAACCCATCCAAAGTGCACACACACACGCCCACAGCAGTGGGCAGCCATTTATGCTGCGGCGCCCGGGGAGCAGTTGGGGGTTCGATGGCTTGCTCAAGAACTGTACATGCACTCCCCCCACCTACAATTCCTGCCGGCCCGAGACTCGAACTCACAACCCATACATTGGGAGTCCGACTCTCTAACCATTAGGCCACGACTTCCCCAAAAGACTGTCCGCGGCGATCCAAGGCCACACTACAGAGCACCGCTCACATAGTTTACTACTAAATCATATTATATTTGTCCCAATTCGTTTTAATATACATAATGACTTAATCCTAGGTTGGAAGACTGTTGGTCATGATCTTTCTGCACATCGTTTGTCTGTTACGTCCGTATGCTTTATATAGAGTTAATAATAGCCATATATCAACCTTTCTTTTTCCATTTGCTCTGTTTTGCATCCAGTGTGCGACTGCCTTATGTGCATATTCTGCCCAGTGTATTAAATGTACGTCCTTGAAAGCACGCCCCTTGCGCAAGCACATGTTAAATAATAAATATTTAAGAAATAGATAAATAATGGACCTCTATTTAAACATGTGCTTGCGTGAGGGTCATTAACGTAGTGACATCAACGTGATGACGCAAGCAACTATGAAGATCGACAATATTAATTCTGTATATTACCAAAGACCAAAGATAATTACCACCATGATAAGATAGATACTTTATGCAATTTATTTAATCCTGCGCTTATCGCAAGCCACTTTAGCATTTAAAACTTTGGTTTGACTATCCATAAATAGATAGATAAATATAATTTAATATAGGAACAATTGTATTTTGATGAGTCATAATTGTAATTCAACTAGTCACAATGACAATAAGAAATATCTGCAATTGTAATTGTACTTGTAAGAAATTTGATAAGAGATATCTCTAAATACTTTGTGACTAGTCAAAACTCCATTTAAGATATCTGTAATTAAGTTGGCTTGAGAAACTTCTTATAATTATTCTTCTGAGACTAAAATTTCCATTCTAACTCCTCCTGGGAACTTTAACTCGACAGACTCCAAACTCAGCCCAGATCTTCAGACTGATCTGAAGTTAGCTGCTATATCTTTTCTAACTGATTGGATTTATGGTTTTCGTAAAAATGAATATTAAATATCTAAAAAATCCCATAGACTTTCATTCATGGAATGTGCAGATGAGCCAAGCTCCAAAGCCCATTAGACTCAATCAAGCTCTATCTATCTATCTATCTATCTATCTATCTATCTATCTATCTATCTATCTATCTATCTATCTATCTATCTATCTATCTATCCTAGCAAAATGGTAATGATGTTACAAATATGCTAGTCACATGCTAATCATGCTTACAACATGCTAGTGACATGCTAGTCACTTGCTAATCATGCTAGGAGACATTCTAGTAAAATGTTAATCATGCTGGAAACATGCTAGCAACATGTTAGTAACTTGCTAATCATGATAACAGCATGCTAGCAACATACTAATCTTGCTAGAAACATGCTAATGACATGCTAATCATGCTAGAAACATGCTATTCACTTGCTTATCATGCTAAGAACATGCTAGTTGTATGTTAATCATGCTAGAAAGAGGTAAGCAACATGCTAGTCACTTGCTAATCGTGTTAGTGGCATGCTAGTCACTTGATAATCATGCTAGAATCATGCTAGTGACATGCTAGTACCTCTGCTAATCAGGCTAGTGACATGCTAGTCACTTGCTAATCATGCTAGAAACATGCTATTCACTTGCTTATCATGCTAAGAACATGCTAGTTGTATGTTAATCATGCTAGAAAGAGGTAAGCAACATGTTAGTCACTTGCTAATCATGTTAGTGACATGCTAGTCACTTGATAACAATGCTAGAATCATGCTAGTGACATGCTAGTACCTCTGCTAATCAGGCTAGTGACATGCTAGCCACTTGCTAATCATGCTAGAAACATGCTAGCAACATGTTAATGACATGTTAATCATGCTAGGAACATGATAACACCATGTTAGTATCTTGCTAATCATGCTTGCAACATGCTAGTAATTTTGCTAATCATGCTAGTGTAATGTTCAATAAAGGTAGAAAATCACAAACTGCTTGTCTGAATTTATTTATTATATATTGAGACAATGAAAAACAATGTTTATTTATTTTCTTAAAGAAAGGTAGGGCTACCTTTAAAAAAATAAAGGTAGGCCTAATTTGCAGATTTTATCTTGCCATTAATTTAGAATTTTTTTCTCAGAATTACAATATATAGACAATGCGAGATATACATTTTGTAACTGTGAGATAAAAAGTTTCTATTTCTTTATTAATAAATTATTTATTTATTTAGTGGTGGAAATGAGGTTCCATAAATAGCCCAAAAGGTGGGAGTATTGTATTGTATCATAGCAAGAGATCAATGACAATGATATTTTGCTGTGTTCAGGGATGAACGCCTATGTATTCTTTTAGGCAGCGGCTATTTGGACTAGGTGTAAATAGCATATTTTCTTAGTGATAGATGCTATTTACAGTCTATTTTAAGTGTAAATAGCAATGGTTTCTCTTTATACTAAGTGAAAATAGCAGTCTTTTTTAACGATGTGCCATTAACACTAAGTGCAAATTGATAGATTATATTTACACTGTGTTAAAATAGCAAGATTTTCTGCTATTTATACTACCTATTTCAAATAGTGACAATTATCTGCACCTCAGTATTGTAGTACATTGTAAAACAGTATGCAATATTAACGTAGTGAGTGTAAATGATAATCTTAATTACAATTTCATTAAGGATGCCACCTTACTGGGACAACAAAGTCCTCCCTACACCTACCCTAACCCTACCCTATATATATATTTTTCAACTTTTTAATTATTTCCTTGATTTTTATTGAAAATAAATCCCTTTCCGATATGATATGAGATTTGATAAATGGAAAAACTCACTCTTTATAACACTAATCCACTACAACTGACACTGATATATCGTCGTTTATCAGTATTAACTATGCAAATCACGTATGTTGGTGGGCGATAGTGTAAGTAGTCTCTGACAACAAGGCAGGCTATTTGCACTTAGTGTAAATATATACTCTGATTCTTTTAACATTATATCAAATGTTGTAACAGCTGACATGAGGCTTATGCATGTGTTCGTTTGTAAATAAATACTAACAAAATTTAATCCACAGCACACACGTCTCAACATTACGATATAAAATAGGACAAAAGCCTATTCAAGTCCTCTCTGTATAGCCTGCCACATGCTCCAGCTTATTTCCATACTTTTGAATTACTTCTGTATAAAACAGTTTAAAATCACCAAAAGACATGGGACATTTATTATACAATTCTTAGACCAAATTGAGGATCACAACAGTTTCCAAGCTAGGATTGGTTAAATAAAATGTTTAAGGTGGGGCTCAGCAAAGCTGTGTTTGCATGCACATTGTAGATATCTATAAAAGTATTTTGACTTAGTCAAATTGTTAATTCCAGATATCTACATTGTAATTACGCCTAGTCACAAAGCTAAATCAGATATATCCTATAGTCAAAAATTTGATTGGAATATCCATTATTAAATTGCAGATAGTCAAAACCAAGTTTTAAATGTTAAAACAGCTTGCCATATGCACTGCTATAAAGGATGGGACCCTACATGTCCAACAAATGGCCTTCACAACGCAAGCGAATGAAGCTGCTTATGTTACTTGGAAATTCAAACATTAATGTCATCTGACACCTGCCAAGCCAGAGGTAAGCATTAAACGTGTACTTTCATTCATCATTTTGTCAATCTAATGTTAAATTTCACTTTATATTTATACTGTACTTTGTTATGACGATAAATTCCCTTTTAGTAATTTTTATGTATCCCTGTTGGCTAATTTGTCCGTGTTGGTGTCCAAGTGACAGGTACATTTATGTTGATCCTTAAGTTAGTTGTTTAAATTAGTCACTAAAACACATACATTTACAATAATGTAAACTTGTCAAAAATGTAACTTGTTTGAATTGTTTGTTCCTGGAGTAACATATACTTTGTTGTGGATCTCAGATGCTCACTGTGAAATTAGGTGGCTAAAAATTCACAATAATAAAACACTCTTCACTAAACACTAAATATCATTCTAGGCAGTATTTTGTTATATGTTCATATGTCATATGTTCATCACCACAGAGGCCAAAATGAAGATTGAAACTAGGCTATATTTATATTTATAGTAATCGTTTATATTCTAAATGTGTTTTAGGGCAGTTTGTAAAGACAGGGAAGCATGAGAGATTGACAGAAGTCAGTTCCATCTGCCACACCAGACTCTCTGCTGTGTATGGATGCCTTTTTGGAGCCAGGGATCTCCCTCATAATTACATCAGTGTGTGACTCAAAGCTGGCAGGGAGTATAATGAACATAATGACTGTTTTATTGGTGCATATGTCCCCTATTTTCGATAATACAGATAATACCATATTTTCCGGGAGGTTGCACCAGGTCTGGAAAAACACACACACAAGTTGCATCAGTGTAAAAGACGCATTTTACTTTCAGAAATAATGTAAATACGGATTAATAAACTGACTTGACTTTTCTTTACTCCAAATCATTTAAATTTAATGGCATTTAAAACAACAAAAAATTGAATATTAGATTTAGCCTATAACAAACTTATTTAAAATGAAACTAAATGTTTTCTGTTAAAGCGACTCTGAATATAGTGTTATATCTGGATCAGAAACCCTTTTCAACAAGGTAATTACGTTTAAGCTCTGAACGAATTTAAGCAAGCTTAGAATATAATTGTTTGTTTGTGCACAAAATTGTATAAATAATTCCCTGTGTTTTTATTATTAAAGCTTATTGATCTGTCGCGTGATGAATGAATGACTCGAACCCCAAAGACTCATAAGATGAACTAATCAGTTCTCTTTCTGACTCAAGACAGCATTGACTGAAACATAATTTTGCGCATGTGCGATTGAGCTAATCACTCCCTGAGATGACTCTTCCCAAATCACATGAAAGATTTGTTCAAAATGACTATAAAGTAGTGATTTGCAACAAGCCAGAATTATTCTTTATTGGGAACTCCAAAATGCTAAATATAGGCACTGTCAACATGATGAAAAAGTCTCAATATTGCGATTTATTTGTGATTTATTGTGTGTACTGTAATTAAAGAATGTCAGAAAGATAAAGAGGAGCCAAATTATGAAGCTCTTTAAGCCATTAGCAAGATTTTATAATGGATACAAAAGTGAACAGGAAGCAGTGAAGATTTGCAAAAACCAATCAATCTGTGATGTTACCAGGGAATGAATAAGGATTTGAGAGTGCTCTGGAAAGTGTAGGGTGGAGTAGGGCTGGGCGATATATCGAGCGATATGATCATGCGCATCTAATCAGTAAAGCTGCTTCCGTGATCACCGCTAAAATCTCCATCACCTGCTTATAATTGGAGTGGCATTTAATAGACAGAGCCGTAGATCGCTGACAAGCCACGCCATATCGCGTTCATTATCGCAGATGAATCGCCTTCGATATGAACGCGATATGGCGTGGCTTGTCAGCGATCTACGGCTCTGTCTATCAGAGGTGGGACTTTCAAGTCACAAGCAAGTCTTCAAGTCATATTCAAGTCCTCAAAGGGTTAAAGCTAAAGAGATAATTAAGTGACTAATTAAATGATGATTGTGCATTAGTGATGAACATCTGCTGTTAACAATCAACATCACTGAAGTAAAGAGAAACACAAGAACTACAACTGAATTTAGCCACATCACTTCAACTGAAAAAAAAGTAAAAGAAAAAAAAACACTATGTCACCATAATTGTGGTCAGGGTTTGCTTTAAGTAGTGTCTTGACCCTTTTACTAATTTAAACCAATTTGATTCAAAACAATTGCAATATTGTTTTCGCAACAAACATGTATGCATTGCTGAGTCAAACCTTGCAGTAACATCTTATCTTATGCTTTTTCTGCTTGTAACTCATGATGACTGAACATCATGAAATTGTGTTTAACTTTGGATAATAGACTGACACTCAGCTATTACTGAACTGAAGTAAAAAAAAAAAAATCACAATGCTTCATTGTTGAAAGACACAAAAGGAGACAATCAGTTCAGGTTTTTAGACAAACACACTTATAACACGATCCTCAACAGTGGTGACAATTTTTCATACTGCAGTGCATGACGGGAGATTTTACTAAGGTTTTACCCAGCATGCAACATTTTGTTGATTGTCACCACTGTTGAGAGTCATATGCTGGTTCTTGATATCTGTGTGTGTCTACAGAGTATAGTTTTTCAAATTTTGTATGCACTTAGTAGATTTAAAATTCACTTTAATTTTTTTTCCCCATAGTGTTGATTTACTGGGTTGATTATGATTAATTTAAATAGAGCTAATGTTAATTTGATTGTAATCTGACCACCTATCACATACAGATTAATTTCTTCTCTCTGCTTTACAGCACCTCATGCAATGCTACATAAAGAGATCTAACATGACAGTCAAGGGTCAAGAGCCCCACTAAAGCAAACACTGGTCTCCATTATGGTTGCATCACTTTAACCAATAAAACATCAACATCTGATCCTCTGTAATTCTCAAGAACAGCAGGTGTTCATCACTAATGCACAATCATCATTTAATTAGTCACTTAATTATCTCATTAACTTTAACCCTTTGAGTACTTGGGATATGACTTGAAGACTTGCTTGTGACTTGAAAGCCCCAACTCTGGTAAAAGATGAATGTCAGTCAATAAGCCAAAAAAGACTATCTCATGATGTCCAAGTCAACATGAGTTATAAGCAGAAAAAGCATAAGATTATCTGTCATTACAAGGTTGAACTCAGCAATGCATACATGTTTGTAGTGAAAACAATATTGAAATTGTTTTGAATCAAATTTCTTTGAATTAGTAAAAGGGTCAAGAGACTACCTAAAGCAAACCTTGACCACAATTATGGTGACATAGTGTTTTTTTTTTCTTTTACTTTTTTTTCAGTTGAAGTCTGTGGCTAAATTCAGTTGTAGTTCTTGTGTTTCGCTTTACTTCAGTGATGTTGATTGTTAACAGCAGAAGTTCATCACTAAGGTACAATCATCATTTAATTAGTCACTTAATGATCTGATTAACTTTAACCCTTTGAGGACTTGGATATGACTTGAAGACTTGCTTGTGACTTGAAAGTCCCACCTCTGCTGTCTATTAAATGCCACTCCAATTATAAGCAGGTGATGGAGATTTTAGCGGTGATCACGGAAGCAGCTTTACTGATTAGATGCGCATGATCATATCGTTCGATATATCGCCCAGCCCTAGGGTGGAGTCTAGCAATGTGACAAATTTGCTCCAATAGTAGCCTACGTATATGAGAGCCAAATGCAAGAAAACTATTCAGTTTAAAGCAAACACTAAATGGGTTAACTCACATGCCTTTTTGTTTGTATGCTTTTTTTTTATTTTTGACATTCTTCTTAAAATACAATACGATTTTTTATTTCTTTTTCATGTAATGCAAGGCAAGGCATGTTTATTTATATAGCTATTTCATACACAATGGTAATTCAAAGTGCTTTACATAAAAGAAAGTAAAATAATAATGAAGAAAAATCATAACAAAAATAAAACAAGCAATTTTAAAACTTTTACAATTATTAACAAATGTACTTATTTAAAATTAATTAAAAAACCGTTAGAAACAGAAAATTATTTTAAATAAAAAAAAAAAAAAAACAGTGAAAATAAAGTGCAGTCAGTTCGGACATTGCACAGTGCTCATTCAATAAATGCTCAGCTAAACAGATGGGTTTTGAGTCTAGATTTAAATGTGACTAGTGTTTTAGCACATCTGATCTGCTGTAGTTATAATAAATATGTAATAGGTTATAATGCCCAGTAGCCTAGACATTTCAGATACGAAGTGAATGCTTTGTGATGATACTGTACCTTCTTCACTCTATTTCCTCATTCACATGCAAATGATTACTGCAAAACTGAAATCATATATCATATAATAATCACACTCATGTTACTGATACTGAGAGCAGTTGTTTATAAGCAAAAACTTTTTAAGTAATTATTTTTTCAGTAATTTAAACTTTATTAGGCAAAATTGCCCATTACTCCATTTGTCACTAATCCATTTATAATATCCACTAAACAATTTTCAGTTCGTGAACTGGATGGCAAATTGGATGGATTTAAATTGATTTAGCTAATATATAAAGTACAGAGAGAGAGAGAGAGAGAGAGAGAGAGAGAGAGAGAGAGAGAGAGATTCCTTATATAAATTGTGCTAAAAAGGGAATAATATTCTGTTGGTTTGAAACTTCGGAGTTTAATGGCTAAAGAAAACATACGTATCTAAAGCTCTAAAATAATTGTAAAACATATATGAAACAAAATGTAGATGGATGGATGGATGGATTGATGGATAGATAGATCAATCCTTTCTGAGCTTAAAATTTTCTCTCTCTGATTTTTTTTTCAATTCTCAAAATGTTTTTCTGTTTTCCAAAACTAAAAAAAAGAGAAATAAATAAAGAAAGAAAGACATTATTGACATTGTTTTGACATTTTTATACGTATAATCTTTATGATCTGCAGAAAATCGGCAAGGCAAAGTTTATTTATACAGCACATTTCACACACAATGGTATTTTGAAGAGATTTACATATAATAGGAATTAAAATAATAATCAAATAAATAAATAAATAAAAAAAGATTAAATGTTATATGTTTTTTAATGAATTAAAACAGTTAAGAATAAAAGTTATTATGCTGTACATACCACTCAAAAAAATAACTCGTTGAACAAACATAAAAAAATCATGGAAAGGATTTCCACATGATTAATTCGCTTTATTTCAGCATTATGCAATTAAGTTACTCCAATTTTACGTTGGGTCAACTTACTTTTTTAAGGTTGATTCAACTTATTTACTATGGTTGTGCAAAGCTTAATTTAATAGTGTCAGCCCAACTAATTTGCAATGTTTTGGACAATGTTTTTAATAATTAAGTTCATTTTACAAAATAAGTTTAAGTAAACCTTAATAGAGTCAACAAACAACAAATGAGTTAATTGTAACTGAAAATGTTAGATAATGATGACATAAAACTTGAATAATGCCATTTTAGGAATGCCACCCCCTTGTATTAGGATCATGAGCAACTGATTAATATTACTCTTCTTTCAGACCTTTCTATAATTTCAGCTTACCAATTATATCACAAACATATATGAAACACAAAGTACACTGTAAAAAGTGTTTCCCTATATTTATTCAGTAAAATTGTGTCAAAAATTTACAAGCAATATTATTAATTAAATGTAACACATTTTAATTAAGTAGAAATAATCATTAAAAATGAGTAGAATAACATGAAAAAATTAAGTAAAAATTTTAATAGCATGACCAACACTACCTGATCATCTTTATTCTTAGTTTGTCTAGCTGTTATAACTGAGTTACAACAGCAATGCAAAATTAAAACATCAAGGGTCAAGAGCACAACTAAAGCAAACACTGACCACTATAATGGTAACCAATAATTTACCCTTTGATTCTGTTTGTGAACTTTAGGTGTCTTCAATAACTCTGTTTGGGGGCCTTAAGACACAGCCTTTTGAACATGATGCCTTTATCATATCTATGTAAGCAACAAAAACGTTAATTTGTAAAAAGGCTGATGTCATGTGCATGCATATAATGTTTCATGATCGCCAACTACTGGCCTGGCATGCATAACATAGTATTCTTTAGCATAGTGTTTTTTTGTTTGTTTGTTTGTTTGTTTTTTGTCCAATGAAATCAATATTTTCATGTAAATTTTACTTGTCATGTAAATTGTAATTTTTCATGTAAATTTTATGACCTACTGTAAAATGTATTATTTATATTAATTTATAAACTGTTTTTATATACAGGAGACTGACTGATATATGATGTTGTGAATTTATATTAAGTTACATTTAGATATTCATATTCAGGCCATTAGACTTACAGTACTGTGTAATCATATGGATCCTAAATGAAATTAGGCTAGAAAAAGATTTTAAATACAATTCACAACTGGTTGTCATACAGCAAAAAAACATGTCCTACATAGCATTTTATGAAGACAAACACAATTTAACCCTTTTCTAAAGTTCCAAAGGTCATTTAAAAGAAGGAGACAATTTTGTTGTTCACAAAAAAATATTTATTAACTCCATGACTTGGTTATTTCTTAATACCATGACTCCTGTAGATGATTCTCCTATTGCTTGCCACTCTTCTTTATTTATTTATTTATTTTTTTTATCCTGCTGTCAAAGTGCTCCCGCTCACTGATAAACATAAATAAAAAAGCAAAAGTTGCATAGTGGTAGAAACAATGGTTATTAATAAATAATGGCAGGATGTTCCTTTATGAACAACTTTCACTTTTATAAGTTACTCCCTTTTCACAACACTGACGATTCACCCAAAAAAATTAGTTTTTTAGTTATGATACAGATTTTTTTGATGTCTTCTGTACGTCTGATTTAGATGTTAACAAGCTAACACAAGAAGTATGAGGACCAAGATCCCAACTAAACCAAACACTTTCCACCACAATGGTGACTTCAAATGAATCACGTATCAACATTTAAACCTCTGTTAGTTCTCAATATGAGCTTCTCTATATGTCTGACAGAAATAAAGTCAATCTAATGAGTAAAGCTAATGAAGCTGTTTGTGGAGATGTTTGATCCTCCTCTGCTGAGATCTTCAGAGATTTAATGTCTTTGATTTGCAGTTGATTTTACCACATGCTCAATCATCAGTTATTTCATTATTTCATAAAGATTATTTTATTTTCTTGATTTTAGGACAAACACAGAGTCTGGAAATTACATTGAAAAAACAATTCTCTAAATCTAACGCATCCTGAGAGTGTTGATTTGGTCCAGAAACAGTAAAAGTTATGCCTAAATGAACCTTAAATGATGTTGAAAATATTTCTACTGACCACTTTTGAACTAGTTTTTAACCTTGTAAGCAGGTTCTGTGAACGTCTAAATCAGACGTACAGAAGACGTCAAAAAAAGACGTCATAAAAACTTTCATTCTGGCTCCTCAGTGGACGTCTTTTCAACTTCAGCAAAGACATAAAAAGACGTCCACTGGACGTAACTTTGCCCAGTGGGACGCTTTGTCGCCTCATCCATCATCGCGCTGCAGACTGTGTGAGGAGCCGCGCCCAGATAATTGACTTTTCTCTTATTGCCCAGCCATCAATTCAGAGGAACGTAGCACGTTTACAAAATCTGCGTTTATTTATTCATTTCTGAGGACCACTGTCTCTCGTGATCCAGTCAGCGGTGAGTGTGTTTTGACCGTATCATTTATTGATACAGTTTATTTTGATAAAAACGAAAAACGCCTGTGACGCACTTCCATTGTGCATGAGATCTCTTTACATTTGAGAAAAAAGTCGTTAATTCCATTTTAGTTACTGACCAGGAATTAAAGTGTGATGTGTTTGTTAGGTGTGGATACGTACTGTTATACAAAAAGAGCTGTGAAGAAAAGGAGTTCCTTGTAAATACTCGGTCAAGTGACTGCAGAAAAACACGTCATCACACCGTAAGTGTTGCTGATGCTGATTTCATTTAGAAATAGTCTTACAAAATTTGCATTTAATGATTTAGTGATAATGATTATGATCTCAACATTTCTTCTTCTGGTCTTTGTTCCGATGATACAGATCGAGAGACAATGCGCGTTATGGAGGGAGAGTCAGTCACTCTACACAATGGTGTTGAAAACATCAGACAACATAATATTAGATGGTATTTTAATGGCATTCAAATCGCTGAAATAAATGGAGAACAGATTGAGATCTGTACAGATGTTCAGTGTACTGAAGTTACTGAGAGATTCAGAGGCAGACTGATTCTGGATGAGACTGGATCTCTGACCATCAGGAACATCAGAACAACAGATGCTGGTGAATATCGTCTAGAGTTCAACGACAATGAGATCA
The DNA here is from genome assembly GCF_023724105.1 of Carassius gibelio. Classification (NCBI taxonomy): domain Eukaryota; kingdom Metazoa; phylum Chordata; class Actinopteri; order Cypriniformes; family Cyprinidae; genus Carassius; species Carassius gibelio. The sequence goes on along the minus strand of NC_068417.1, from coordinate 11,715,189 downwards.
GTACAATGATCTTTAACGTTACTGTCATTGGTGAGTCATTTATAGACGTTTAAAAGTATGTTGAAATCAGAAATATGCGTCTATAATCAATTAAATCAGATAAACATGTTTATGTTTATGTAAAAACCCTTCACTTTATTTTGCGTGTTTGCTATTAATTAATTTCTGCTGAATTTCTCAAGATCCAGGAAATGTATGCACACCCCCACCCCAGAGCTCTAATGATCCTGACATTAGTGAGTACCATTCAAACGTTCACTGTCCTGAGCAATTGGAAAGCTTTAAACTTCTGTTCTGTTTTGAGTGTTGACTCAGTATTTAAAGTTTAGATGGTCAGATTCATTGACACTAATTACTGTCCCTTTTTATCTGTTCAAGATTCAGCTCAGTCTTCAGGTCTAAGAGCAGGAATACGGACCTCTTTTACTATTATGATGGCGGTTGTACCTGCTGTTATTGGTATCATTAACTATCGCCACAGGAGCTCCAGAAACGGTAAGTATCACCTACAGATACTCAAGTGAGAGAAAAACATCCTCTGGAAAATTTGAGTTAAACTATGTGTTACTTTTTCAAAGCAGACGAGGGGGAAAATGAACAGGCTTATGCACAAAACAACAGGGATGAGGTAAGATTCTGTACTGCACTCTGACTTAAGTGTTAAGTGTTTGTTCCCGGGGAATCGAACCCCCCAAACTTGCACTTGCTAATGCAATGTTCTACCACTGAGCTACAGGAACACTTCAAGTGTTTGTGACAAAAATAAGTGAAAATTTCACTTACTTACTTTTTTATTTTGGAAAAGTTTTTACACTAACAAAAAACCCGAAACAGATATTCTAGAAATTTCTAAATGTTAAATTTATTTTTTTTCAAAACAGTTTTATCAAATGAGGGTAAATAAGTCTCTCACTTCTGTCCCTTTAAACCAGTTTACAGCAAAGACAGCACAAAGGACTGGATGCACATGATACATATTCTGCAATTAAGAAAACAGACAAAAGAAATAGCACTGTAAAACCCGATAAGTAAACTTTACTCAAACCGTTTGAGTAAACAGATTGCCTTGATTTAAACCATGTAAGTTTTAAAACTTTGCATTTAAGTAATTAAGTGATTAACTAAGTGCTGATTGAGAATTAGTGATGAACAGCTGCTGTTAACAAACAGAATCACTGAAGAAAAGAGAAACACAAGAACTACTACAACTGACTTCAGACACAGCCTTAGATGAAATCAACTGAAATAAAATACATGAAATCTCTCAAGATCTGATTAAACAACCCCACAAACAGCATCACCAGCTCCACTTATTAATAACCAGACTGACTTTATTTCTGTCAGACGTCTACAGAAGATCTTATTGAGAATGAACTAAGGTTTAGATGTTGATTTATCGTTGTATTATTACAGTTCTCCTCCATGGGACTCGATACAGGTGAATGGCACAGGTACTCCACCGGCGTCGCTCCGTTCCCATGCCTCTCGTCAAACAGTGTTTTACTGTGTTAAGCATTTTAGTATGTATCTAATACTTTTATAAGACCCGCCAGAGTCGTGTCATTATCAAATTTGATGATATGTTTGAAGTGTGCATTGCTACACAGTCTTGAGGCAGCAGTGTGAACAGCAATAGACGAAGCACGTAGCCCTGGGGGCCCCCAGTGAACAGTGTAATGGAGCTGGAGAAGCTCTTTCTAAACTGGACTGTCTGAGGTTTCTCAGAGAGGGAGTCCAGGATCGGGTTGCAGAGGAAGGGGTTCAGGCCCAACAGGATCAGCTTGCAAATCAGGTTCTGAGGAATGAGTCTATAAACAGCATTCTAACATAAGTGTCTTTATTATTTTAGGTTTAGGTGGCAAAATACATTAAACATGACATCATATCAGGGGTTCTGATAACTGTAACTGTGATCTGATTATGTGCATTTTAAATGGTGATATAAACTAATTAAACACTTAATTTCTGGAATCTGATCATTCCTCCTATTAAAGCTGTGCTAGGGTGGGGCTTGACGGGGCTATTGCCCCAGTAACTTGCTTAGCCCTGGCACAGCCCAATAATTTCCTAATGATGTTCCTATTTTTTTGGTGTCACTTTCATTAACTTTGAAAAATAAACATTAAAAACCTAAAAAGTGCCTAATATGTGGCCTATAAACAATTGATATTATGGGGAGGAGTCAAGCAACACAATCAAGAACATGCAAAGAGTTACGCTTGTAAACATCAGTCAGTTCACTATAGAGAAATTGAAAGTAAAAAAAACTGAAAGAGCTTCCTAATGCTTCATTAACGACACATATTCTCTGAGACAAGGTGAGAACTACTTCAACATATGCTAATAAAGATTTATAACTTTCTTACGTTATCCCCTTAAATATTTATCTTGTGGCCCATATAGTGAAAAACATGAGAAAGGAATTTCGCGTTAAACGGTTTGTTTTGAAAATCGGTGCACAGAGGGCCGGCCCAGGCTCTGTTGGTGCCAGAGGCGAGATTTTAGATTTTCTGCCCCTGACTAAAATAATTAGGATCTTTCAAAACTATTATAATATAACATGACATAAATACTTATTATTATCAACATAAATAAGTATTAAATAAATTATGATAATAAAAAAATGTAGATGTTGAAGGGCCTTGTGGGTATTTTATGAGTGAATCTGTTGTGATTCCCGTACTATATATTGAGAAAAACTGTAAAAGATCTAACCAGATATTTTTACAGTAAAATGCTGTTCATTTTTACAGCTTTTAGGAGTAAAAAAGAACAGATCAATGTTTGATTTACAGTCAAAAACTGTGAACTGATATTCCCAGAATTCTCTGCGTGACACTCCACATTTTAAAGTATTTTGTTTAAATAATGTTTTAAAAAATTTTTTGTTATCAGTTATGTACATTTGGACTTTATGTTAAAGTACTTGTTTAATGAAAGTTTACTGCATTATTTAAGCATCATGTGTGTTACCATGATGGTGTTTTTGTGTTTGCATGAATGACCTTCTATATATTATTATATACTTCTGCTTGTGGCGAAACTACTTGTGATTTACTTGTGATGTAGTTTTGATTTTTCATGTGACTTTCTCTTTAACCCCCTGCATTATTATGGAGGTTGTCAGTATGTTAAAGGTACAAAACAGATCTTAATTGTGTGTGTGGTTGAATTAACTGGTTTACATTCAAATTTTGTTGGTAAATTACAGCTTTATACTGTAAAATCAACAGTTTTTGACCGTTTTTTTATACAGAAAACTATTTTTCTGTAAAAATTATTCTGGCAAGCACAGCTGACAAAATTATTTTGTTATACAGTGATTTTTTATATTTTTTATAGTGCATACAAAAAACTTAATTATTTCATTTTATGAAGACTAGATTATAGTCCTGGTCACTGTCTTTTTCAAAAGATCTTGTTTAAGATCAGATCTTAAAACAAAATTATACAAGCTTACATTTATTTCAAAGGAGGCGGGAACCGGCGGACAATCAAAGACTTTAATAATTCAAAATAAACACAAAACAGCGCACCAGCCCCTCATAGACGACTGATGTGCACCAATAAAAAGCAAAACATAAACTAAAAGCCCAGGCCTGGTCCTCTCTGGTCCTTCACTGTCGTCGCTCCAGTTTTATATCCTTCCATCTCCTACGTGGGACTCGAGACCGGCGGTGGGTCGCAGGTGTCGCTGATTTCCCAATCATTCCGCCGGCCTCCCTCCTTGTTCCCACGTCCCATGTCCCTCGGCCCCGCCCCACTCACCACAATCTGTTTTATGCTAATATATATATATATATAAAAGCTGCTGTATATAAAAAACACAAAGTGGCTGAAATTTCATCCTAATTTAGATAACTAAAACTTATAGACGTTCATTAATTTAACACAATTTAATTTTTTTTTTTTTTTTTTTTTTTGCACACCCACTGAACTGTTAGGCCCCTCCTTAGCACCCCAACAAACAAATCCTGAAGCCACCACTGACTGTATGTTTTCGAACATAACTATATAAAATAGCACTTTTCAGTGCTTCATACTCAGTAAAACTGAAGCGATAAAATGAAATTTTTATATTTTGAAATGTACCTCCAGCTGGTTAACACAGAAGAAACCCTTTCAGGGTGAAACGAAACCACCTAATGAGCCTTCAGGATTTATTTAGCAATAACAACCATCTGGATTTACATCATTCCTTACTTAAAAATATATTAGCAGCTCTGCTCTTCTGCTGCAAAACAATCTTGCAAATTTGAAAGAACAATGCTGCACATTTCTGTCTATACACTATTTTTATTTTTCTATTATTATTTTTTGCAGGCGGAGGAAGACTGAGGACGTGACTTGTGAGGATCCTAACATTATTCATGTTGATGATTTAAACCATCGAAAACACTCCTCTGCTTGTTTTAAATTCTGTTGATTGATCTGCCATAGTTACAAATATTTTTTTCCACCTTAGATCTATATCTTAGTTGAAGTGTGTACTTTTTTTTTGGAGAAAATTGTTCATGCTTTTGTGTCATCTCATTTTGTTTATTGTAATGCATTGTATCTGGGTGTGAGGCAGGCCTCAGCTTGTTCAGTATTCAGCAGCTTTTAACGTATACCACGAAGAGAAAACATATTAATCCTGTGCTTATTAAACGACGCTGTCTTCCTGTACGATGCAGGATTCATTATAAAGTGCTGTTATATGTTTTAAAGTTTTGCATGGTTTAGCACCAGAGTTTATTTCCCATTTAATCAATTTGCATCAATCCAGTAGGTCTAATGATCAATTATCTCGATTTCATTTAAAATGCAAAGGTGATAGGGCTTTTCTCTTGTTGCTATTCCAAGGCTTTGAATGACTTCCTCTGTCTGTAAAATCTTCTCCTACACTTCCTGTATTTCAAAGTGCACTTACAGTATAACCATATATACATATATATTTGTTGTTGTTTCAAAGTGCACTTATAACCATATATATATATAATTGTTGTTGTTGTGATCTATGTGATCTATGTCTGTAATGTTTAATGCTTGATTAATTTTTATATTTTGATCTAGTCTTCCTGTTCTGAACTTTGGTCCTGGGCCATGCAGAGACCTTTGGAGTGGCAGGTGCTCAAAGTATAAAAGGGGCTCATGGAGCATGGCTTTTAATACGGCTGTGCTTCTTGCCGATACATGTATCCAAATGAATGCTTCATACAATTATAATTTAGCTCTTCAGCAGTTGCTTGTATCAAAAAGCAACAAATAAACCCTAAAACTAACTTCTAGTGACTTTGAACCAATTTACAGTCTGGATAAGTTGACAGTATTTGCCAAAAGTTGGACCCGGTTTGCAGATTTGAGTAGACAGATTTGATAGAAATATTTAAGTGTTGAATTGATTTTGAATCCAAAAAGTCCTTTTTGTGATTCCGTTAAATTGTTCAAAGTCACTTCTGAAATTTCTGATTGATAATCACATTGTTACATTGTTACATTATTCTTACTGTTTAATGCAAGTAGTTAGGGCCACCTAAAATGGGTGACCAACAATGGGTGTTTTTTTTACAACTTTTTAACCAGAAATGCTAATCTTACACCAGCCCAGCCTCACACATGTCATGTTAGAAAGGACACTCGTGCCTTTGGTGGAAGCTGGGCTTATTCTATTTATTCTATTTGTAATTTTATAATAAATCCCATGTGGCCTTATACCTTAGACCTTATATACTCTCTCTCTCTCTCTCTCTCTCTCTCTCTCTCTCTCTCTCTCTCTCTCTTCAGCCAAGTTTGCAATGCTGTGATTCATCTTGGCTGGTTTCAGGGAGCCAAAGATTGATGTCTCTGTTGCACTTTATTAACTTTTGGGGTATGCCATGTATATTGTTATGTGTTTTAAAATAAACTGTTTAAATGCTTTAAATGATCATTATTTGAGCAACTTACATTTAGTGAAAAGACTGCATAGTAAGACAAGCATGTACACATACTTTCAAATTGAAAAGATGATTGGAAAAGCTTAAGACAATGATCTAATGTCCTTGATTAACACAGGACCCACAAGGTTAATAGCCCTTATATTAGCTGGAAAAAGCTCGGATCATATTTATTCATTTTGCATGAGAAAGCAACAAAACATAAAATAATAAACAAAGCAACATTTCCTCAACACATCTGTCTGTAATTATCAAGTAAACCCTAATCTACTTAATTAGCTGTTTCAGGTGTGTTTGATTGGGGTCGAAGCTACAGGACAGAAGATCTCAGGAGACCCCTGCTCTGCACTACAGAATTTTATCAATATTTGTTGCTTTTGTCACTTTTTGTCACAAACGAATATATATAAAACGTTTTAAAACATTAAATGTATATTGTTTTTATGTCGATGTCCATCAGAGAATCTGTTGTCACGGGAATATCTCAGCTGAAGATAATGAGGAAATTATGTCGCTCCTTTAGCAAAGTGCATTCCTACCCTGCAAACACGTCCACTTGGGGCCCACATGGGCCTCACTTGGGCTAGTTGGGCTTTGGCTGGGCATGGGCTCAGAGTGGGCTTTGTTGTTGGGCCCCACAAGAAGTTTGCCCAGCAACAATTTTGCCGCCTTGAGTCTGCTGTCCGTTAAGGATCCATTACGGTGTCGACTGGACAAAAGACAGGTAAGACTCTGCTTCAATGTATAATAAACAGGGGATGATTTTACAGTATGATGTATGTTAACCAAAAGCTTTTTTGGAAAGTATTAGTTAAGAGGCCAGGGACTAGCTTTTCGCAAATGTAAACAATTAAACCTGGTTAAGCATGCGTTGAACAGACGAGTTTAATTTATCAAGTAAATATCATGCATAGCTTATTTTGAGTGGTTGATTTGAATATATTGTTTAGAAGGATTTGATTGCGAACTTGTTAGCAAGGCAGTCGAACAGGCAGTTAGCAAGCTGTTAAAAAAAAACCCTCTAAAATGTCCATTTCTCCGCTTTTACCATCTGGTGGCATTTTAATGTTTGCACTTGTTGCATTTACAGTTAAAGCAAAAACACTGATGAAAGTCCATTTGATTGTCAGCAATGTTTTATCGGCTAGGGTGTTGTGCCAAGGCACTCATTGCCGCCTGGATTTGCATCCCATGGCCGCGGGAGCACGCAGAGAAAGCGGAGTTTAACTGCTGCACTACGAATTCACCTCTTAAATGGAACAAATAGCGACGTGGAAGGGTTTTCCATAGTAATAAGGGACTCATTTATCTAAATAAATATGTTTATTTGTCTGTTACATTAAGGCGACGTGTGAATTGTTTCATGCGTCGTTTAATATTGTGGATTAATCTACAGTGTTTTCCTAAGTTCCATATTGCCATGCACTTTAGCTACAAAGGCCGACTGATACAGGGGTTTTCCTACATTTTTTCGCGGCCGCCATAGCAAAAACATTTGTCCCGCCATTTGATCGGTGAATGACTGCTGGGCGAAAATAAGAACGAGCAGAGAGAGAGAGAGAGAGAGCCACGCCCAAGGGGCAAGGTACTCGACCGGAAGTTGAAGTCGGGTGGGGGCTGCCATCTTTTAGCAGAACTTCACTTGCGTTAGCATTCCCATTGACTCCCATTCATTTTGGCGTCACTTTGACAGCGAATAACTTTACATCTGAGGCGTTTAAAGACTCTGTTTGTCCATTATTTATTTCTAAAGATACACGAAAATGTATAAAGGGCTCCATTACCTTCTATGTTACATTATGGCCCCGTATAAACAGTTTTTGTAAAAAATAGGCTAACGATTGCGTCATAACCACTCGGCTCTCTGTCGCATTACCGTACAGACAGGTGGAGAAGCTCGCAGGCAATTAACTTAATATGGCGTACTGGCGTTATATTTTAAAATACTATACAAAATAATTAATCAGAATACTTACTCGTGCTCACTCACGCCAAAGAACTCCCCGCTCAAGCTCGCCGTCTCTGCAAGATTAACGATGGTAGTTTGCACGCACAGCCACTTAGAAGATTTACATCTGTCAGACAGGTTGCTGACGTCGTCAAGCCTCGTTTAAGTCTGCGCGTCAGAAACGGAAGTGCTAAAAAACGCTAAAACTGGGCTTCATTTGTCTCAATTGAGTTCCAATGGGGTCGCTGTGTCCATTTCTTTTACTGTCTATGGCCACGCCCGGCCGCGAGCGCACACTCTCACCGTCTTCAAACACGATCGAGCAGAGAGAGAGACCCGCCTGGCCGCGCGTGCGCACACTCTTGCGGTCTTCAAACAGCACGAGCGCTGTCTGGCTCTCTCTCCCTTGCGCATATTAATCGAAATCAATTGAAACACGATAGTAAAGGGTTCGGCCTTAACAGAGAGATAAATGCTATCTTTCAAATAGTTTACTTATCAAATTGAAGGCTACTAAGAACAGATGGTAGAATCAGCCACATTAATACCAGCTTACCAAACTATATGATTTGCAATTGTACTCTAGAGTTTGTCATTCCCGATCCCCTGTAATCATAGCTAAAAACTAAAATGCTTTTTTTTTTATTTTCTTTTTTTTTTAATATAGAATAATGGAGTGTTCAGAAAGAACTAAAAGGAGGAAAATATCAGCGAAAGTGGAGGAACATTTGCGTCTCCTTGAAAAGGAGTCTATGATTGATGATTTGTTGGCACATGATTCTGAAAACGAATACCAACTGGATGATTTGTTAGAGCATACTGAAAGCGAAGATTCCATGGACACTTTCTACGATGCTTGTGATCAGAACTGTTTTGAGAATTCATCAATTGATTTAGAAGATGAAAATTCCTCCGATTCTTTTTATGATTTTAACATTTCCTCATTTGATGATTTGGATTCTGAAAACCGGGTTCCAGGTGATATGCCTGGTTGTGATAGCGACTGTGATTTGCATGGAGATGTGTGTTCTGACTTGGAAGATGACAATGATGATGATTCGCATGGGATTGCAGAGTGGGCTGCAGAATTCAACATACCACAAACAGCGCTGTCTGCACTTCTTAAAATCCTAAGGAGAAAGGGTCTTGATATCCCAATGGATGGCAGAACTCTTATGTCAACTGACAGATCTTGCAATGTGGCGAATATGGCTGGGGGGTCCTACTACCACTTTGGAATCGAAAATGCTCTCATAGCTGAACTAACATTTTTAGGACATTTAGCAAATGTGACTGATACTCTCACACTTCGAATTAACATCGATGGATTGCCCTTATTCCGTAGCTCCAGTTTGAGTCTGTGGCCTATTCTGGGTATGATTAAGGAAATTCCAGAGTGTAGTGTCTTTGTAATTGGAGTGTACTCTGGTGTGTCCAAACCCGCAAATGTGCAAGAGTATTTACAAGAATTCATTGTAGATATGAAAGCAATTTCTCAGAGTGGTATTGTGTACAATGGTGTACATTTCAGGGTACCATTACCTGATGCTTTTATTTGTGATGCACCTGCTCGTGCCTTTCTTAAATGCTCCAAAGGCCATACGGGCTATTATGGGTGTGAGAGGTGCACTCAAAAAGGCCAGTACATTAATGGGAAGGTGGCTTATCCTGAAATATCAGCAGAGCTCAGGACAGATGAACAATTTGGCAGGCAAGGCTATCAACAGCACCAACTGTCAGTCTCCCCCCTAAATGACCTGGGTATAGGTTTAGTTACCAGTTTTGTGTTAGATTATATGCACCTTGTCTGCTTGGGGGCAATGCGTAAGTTAATATTTCTTTGGTTGAAGGGGCCGCTGAAATGCAGGCAATCTATGAAGTTTTTTGTTGTAATGTCAGCATATATGGTTTCTATCAGGCAATATTTACCTAGCAATTTTGCAAGGAAACCACGATCCTTGTTTGAATTCAGCACATGGAAAGCTACAGAGCTTCGGCAATTTTTACTTTACACTGGGCCTGTTGTTCTCCTCAATAATATACCCAGTATAATGTACAGAAACTTTTTACTTCTATCAGTATCTATGAGAATACTTCTGAGTCCTGCCTTATGTTCTCCTGACAATTGTGACTATGCTGAGGAGATTTTGAAACTCTTTGTAACAGATTTTGCTGCAATTTATGGTGCTGAATTTGTCAGCTATAACATGCATTCATTGATCCACCTAGCTCAAGATGCACGAAATTTCGGCCCGTTAGATAGTGTTCCAGCTTTTCCCTTTGAGACATTTTAGGTAAACTGAAAAAACTTGTCCGTCGGCCTCAAAACCCTGTCCAACAACTCGTCAGGCGAATCCATGAGAAGCAGAAAGTGGCAAGCCAAAAGACCACATCAGTTTTCAGCCCACTTAAACAGCTCCACTTTTCTGGACCATTGATTAATTCAATTGCAACATGGGAACAATACAGGCGTTACAATGATGGACAGACACTGATCTCCTCCTCTCGTGGCGATGACTGTTTTTCTGTAGGGGGAAGGATTCTTATTGTGCGGAACATTTTGTCACATTCTGGAACTGTTAAAGTCCTGTGTAATTTCTTTGAAACTGCCAAATCCTTTTTCACCTATCCAATGGACTCATCATGTCTTGGAATTCTTTTTGTTTTTAATTTATCTGAAGACTTGCAGCTGTTACCTGTGGAGGAGTTAAAAACAAAAATGGTGTTATTGCCACTCAAGACTGGATACGTGGCATTGCCACTCCTGCACTAGTGTGCTATTTATTATTATTTTTTATTGTTTGTTTTAATTTTTTTTTGTATGTATTTGTTTTTCTTTAAGCATGTTACCTTTCGCGATAGTTGAATTTATAAATAGTGGAGGATTGGCAGTTATACCGACCAAGTGGTTTATCGGGCCCGAGGAGGATGAATGCTACTGGCCACCAGCAAGAATGAACATGGCAAAGGCGGTCATAGAGCAACAGGACCCTCACACTGACTGGGCGACATACAAGTTGACTGTCAAGAGAAAAGTCGGTAAGGTGTCCATTTGTACGAGATTATCTGACATGATGAGTTCACTGTTGGTTCGGTTTAAATTAGCTCTGAATGAAACTAATTGCCACTCATTTGTCTCCCAAAGCAACGTATGAAATTGCCCGCACAAAATTAGTCGAGTATGAACAGAACACAGATGTACCAACCGAATCTGATTCTACAGAGAATATGGGAAGGGGGAAGCGCAAAAAGAGGTGAGGGTATTTGAACTACTACTACTAAATGGATGATGAAAATTTGAATTTCCCAATGACACAGGAAGGACAAGTTTTGTGGGAGTTTTGTTAAGTGTACCGTATTTTCCGGACTATAAGTCACACTTTTTTTCATAGTTTGGCTGGTCCTGCGACTTATAGTCAGGTGTGACTTATCAAAATTAATTTGACATGAACCGAGAGAAAACATTACCGTCTACAGCCGCGAGAGGGTGCTCTATGCTGCTCAGTGCTCCTGTAGCATACCACTGAAAACATTAACTGAAAACAACTGAAATCTGTTAACTGAAATATTAACTTAAAGACAACTGAAAAAGACTGAATGCAAACAAAATGCCCCCAAAAGAAAATCCTATTCTGCAGATTACAAACTGCAGGTAGATAAATATGCAGCCGATCTGATAGGTGACAGGAGCACTGAGCAGCATAGAGCGCCCTCTCGCGGCTGTAGACAGTAATGTTTTCTCTTGGTTCTTGGTTCTAAATCAATGCGACTTATAGCCCAGTGCGACTTATATGTTTTTTTCCTCGTCATGAAATATTTTTGGACTGATGCGACTTATACTTAGGTGCGACTAATAGTCCCGAAAAATACGGTATTTGGCTCAAAGCTGTCAAAACTAGGGAGGTAGACAACAGATATACAATTAACCAATAATAAAATTAAATGTAATCAATTAATAAAAGTAACAATCACATGTTTAGAGGGTTAAAAGAGATGTATACAAATGGATGTGTGCATGCCTGAAGGTGGAATGGGGTGTTGGAACAGATGCTAAGGATCCATGTGAGTGTCTCTCTGGTACCCAGAGTGTTGTCATACTGTATATAGATCAGTCATGGAAATTCTCTGGTGGAAATGTGTACGAACCCTATGTTTAGTGGTATCATCTGTTGTCCAAAATGTATATATATATTTTTTTAACCAACTGTTTTTTAAAGTGCTTTAACTCATTGATGTGCTTGTATATTATAAATTTCTAGACGAGTGATTTTGTCCAGTGACGATGAGGATGATGTCAATTGGTCCGGCAGCCAAATCAGGCCTACACCTCCATCCACCCTCAGGTAATCACCTCCATACTGTAAAATTTTTTACCATTTAGGTGATGATCATTTCCTTTGGTTGGGTGGTTTGATTCTTGGCTTTTTTTGTGCGAGTTTGGGGTCTTTGAACAGTGTTTAGCAAAACACATAATTTGTTGCTTAGAAAGAAACCAAGATGATCAAGTTTTCAGCCTCATAAACTAGAATAAATCACTAATCTTATTTCTGACAAAAAAGATTAGAACATCTGAACCTGTTTATTCTTAATAAGAACCTTTGTTTCGAATAGACACAAGATGTTGAATTGCCTCAACTTCAAAAGATTTGTTACAGAATAGTAGCACATCTCCAGAAAACAAATAATGTCAAGTTGACTCAACTAAACTTTTTTTTTTTTTTTTCTATCACAGACAACTTATTTTCAGTTCGTACTGTTACTTACAAAAGTTGAGTCAAAAAGAAAAAGCTAGGAGAAATTAGTACTAAGATTTTTTTTGTTGTTGTACGAGATTTTTACAGTGTTGATTTTTGTATGGTGCATCCACCCTCAGGTCTGTGCTGACACCTGCACCGCCTCCATCCACCCTCAGTTCTTCACCATCATCTGCTAGGCCGACACTTCCACCACCTCTGGGTAACCTGAGATGGCCTGATGTTTCAACCCATCACCACGTCACCATGTCACCAGAAACCTCTCAAAGACAAATCAGGGGCAACATGTTTGTTCGCATCTTAACACTGATTGAGGAGATGAAAGAGACACAAAAAATCCAGGGGAGGATGTTACAAACGCTTCTACAACAGCGTGGCAACATTGGCACCACCTTCTCTTCTACCCCCGAGGGTTTCCCCCTAAAGACCGTCAGGGATGTGGAAATCATGGAAGAAAAACTGGCAAACCCAAACTTCATGTCCGAACTGGTATGCATGTTAAGTCTAGGGTAGTGCAACTCAATTAAATTTTATGGGGGGCTTGCAGTGAATTTGATCTGAAACTTCCCATGTGTGCTCACAACTTTTTGACAAGTTTTAGATAATTAGTTTATTAAATTAATAAAGAGACAAAAAATACCTTGAGATATGTTTGGTAATTGTATCTGAATGAATTTAAAGTTAATTTGCTATATTTCAGATCAATATATTTGTTTTCCTTCATTTTAATTAACACTAACTTTATTCTCATCTGAATTATAAATACTTTATTTCTGTATAAAATAATACTACCATTAAAAACATTTGATTTTTATTTTTTAATCAATGTAGTGATGCCCCTACCATTTCGATTCAATACGAATACATGTACCGTTCCACGCCTAGCTCACACCCATGCTTCTGGCAGTTTTTTCATGTTGAGTGGTTTACTCCAGTGAGCAATATACTGTAGATAAATTTGCTTTGTATTGCCTTTGTTCCCCCTCAGGTTGCAGCTGTGACTGACATAGGAGGGGGGATTGTTGACGAGGCCACAAAAAGGATGATGACTTTTCTCCTAGACCAGTGGTTTTCAACCTGTGGTCCGCGGCCCCCTAGTGGGCCGCGGTGGTATTGCAGGTGGGCCGCCAATTATTTTCTGTTTATTTCCAGTCCATTCTAGGGCTGTGCGATTAAAAGAAAACGTCCTAAAATCACAATTTGAGCGTGCGCATATGCCTAACTCCAGGTTCACACACTGTCTGTGATGCGCCTTTTTTCTGAGCCAATGTTGACGGATCAGAGCGTTCTCACTGCGGTAAAAGGCTAGAAATAAAAACGTGCGAAAATAATTCATGTCTAACTCATGAGCATAGAGTGAATTTGTTAGTGAACAGGATGCAGTTTAAGTGAGAGGAGACACGTTTTAAGTGTGCACACTCTCTCCTCGCAAAGCAGCGTGTATCTGAGCAAGCACGACCGGTTTTGTGACAGAGCAAAGGAAATCTGCTGCGAACAGAGAGATTCGCACTCGTGCATTATTTTAATGTGCTTTTGCGTTATATTTATGCGTTCTCACTGCTGACCGCATACACATACTGTATACACACTGCAAACACCTGAGGCACCGCTACAATTAATGAGCTCTATGAACAATGCATGGCAAAAAAGAAAAAAAAAGTCCCTGTATACAGGTTGTTTCATTTTTTTTTTTTTTTTTGCCACAAGTCTATACATTTTTTTTTACATCTTCACTATAGTGATAATTTTGACTTATGTCTGTTCTAGAGATGTTACAACTTTTTGATAAAGCTCTGATTGGTTTTCTTTTGGAAATATGTTTCAAATTAATCCTGAATGCATTTATGACTGTAAAAGCACAATTGCAAAATTGATCAAAAAAATCGTGATAGTTTTTTTTTTTTTTTTTGTCCATATCGCACAGCCCTAGTTTATTCAATAAATATAGTTTAAAATCTAGCTTCTGAGTACTAAGTTATTAACCCAACAATAGCGGGGTCAGTTAATTTTTTTGAAGTGGGCCGCGCAAACATATGTGTTTGGTTGTGTGGGCCGCGAGTTGAAAAAGGTTGGGAACCACTGTCCTAGACCATGGCCTATCCAGGCAGTATAACTTTGTGGGCCGAAATGGGAAGAGAGAGTTCAAGGCCTTAAAACTGTATGAAGTAATATATGGTAGGTGTGCATGTGGATAATGTTTTAAGCTGTACCCATAATAGAAAGGTGTCACAATACCCTAACGTTATAAACATGTCAATTTTAAATATTGTGAATGAAGCGTTTGTTGTCCTGGCTGAGCAGTGTGTTCGCACATGTCTCTCAGTTGCTTAGCTTGTGTGTTCAAGAGTGTTATTTCTAATAATAATCTTAATTTATATAGCTCTTTTTTTTAACATAGTTGTCTACAGTCCTGGCTGAGTGTTGTGTTGGCACATATGAATTAAGTCACCGTTATATTTGTTTCTTGAAGGAGGCTTAAAGAAAAATGCCATGACCAGCCAAATCACCCGTTAAGATGCCGAGAAGGCGGTCTCCAAGTGGCTCATTGGTGCTAGGGACCGGGGGGGGCCCGACAGGCCCGACAGTCAACAGGCCCGACAGTCAACCCCTCAACAAGGACTTCAGGCTCGTTTGAGGTGGAAATAAACTAATTCTGTTTGTGACAGTGAGGGAACACTGTGCAAAAGCATGTTGTCATAAATTTTACTTAAATAAAATGTAATTAATTCCATTACTGGTATCCTTGTTATTTTAGCTTGTTTAACCCAAGGTGTTCGGGTCTGTGAGACCCATTTTCAATGTTTGCTAAAAGAAAAAGTTACGCTATTTATTAACTGTGTCCTCCTCCTAACTGGGCCTGCTGTGTCTTGTCTGTGTGCGCGAATGTTTTTTTTTTTCTGCACCTGCTATTCACACACAAAGTAACAAAATTGTTACATTTCAAGCACTTTCACCTGTTCTAAATAAAGTTCTAAGAAATGAGCACCAATAATGATAAAAAATCTTGTTTCTATTTTTTTTTTTTTTTTTTTTTTTATAATTGAATTTCCATGTTTTCTCACACACAAAAAAAAACTATCATATGATCATAATTGTTATCTCACAGGGGTAAATGGCGAATAAGAACCATAAATTATGTATATACCATTGGTAATATTGAGCTAAAGTAAACATCTGTTAACTATTTTTACATAAATTGTTGTGGCTGTATTGATTTAAAAGCCTAATAATGTGGTGGGTCCACCAGACTCGGGGATATTGGCTGTGTAACAAAAATATTAACATCTTACAATTGTTAAAGAACTGTATGGACTGACTGTAAAATAAGAATGAAAATTTGAATTTGTTCAAATTCCAATTCCCCAAAAATAATAATAATAATAATGGTTATTACCCATATGGGTATAATAGCAGGGACCCATAATCAGCCCACATGGGGCCCAGCTAGTGTGGGCCCCAGATGGGAGAAACCTGGGATGCCCAAGTAGGTTTTAGCTAGGGCCCATGTGAAGCCCACCTTCAGCCCATCTGGGCTTGCCCACATGGGGCCATCCTTGGAACCCACGGACAAAATTATCTTGGGGCCCACTCACCAGCCCATATCCATCCCTTATGGGCCCCACATGGGTGTGTTGACAGGGTAACGACTACTTAATGGCACGCACATGCCCTATTCACTCCAAAGTCCCCACTCCAGGGGGATCGGGATTTGCCCAGGAACTGTTCGGTACAGATACTAGTACCGGCACACCCCTAGTTCCCGGTCATAGAGCACCTGTCCATCAAAAGCTCTCTATCCAATCAGAATAGATCACTGTTAACCCCACCCCCAGCCCCTTTTTTTTCATTTTCATTGTGTTTGTCTTCTTTTGTAATGGCATATGTTAGTTTCTGAAAAAGTTAAGTTCAGTTTTATAAAGTTACGTTCATTATTATTGAACCAAATGTAATTCCATATTTCACAAGAGAGAGCGGGATGAACACGTGTCAGTATAACATGCATACCTTCCGTCTTAAAGAGACAGCATTCGTTTAAACCTATCCGTGTCATTAATGTTAACCAACAAAATATGTTAAATAAATATGTTAAGTAAACCTATTGTATCTAAAAAAAAAATAATATGTGTCTTACTGTCTTATTCTGCTTCTTTTCAAAACATTCTAAATTATATAGGCCTATTCATACCTGAACAACTAGGCTATCTCTTTTATAAGTTGCTCCCTTTTCACTATACTGTTAAAGGGACGATTCACCAAAAAAATTAGTTGTCATAATTAATTCAAGTTTTTCCAAATGCAATACTTGATTCAAATTCTTTGTTTGAAGACTACATATAAAATAGCTACCAAAATAAATGTTGGTAACTGACTAAAATTAATAACTATGTGTAATGACTAAAATATGACTAAGACTATTAAGCATTTTCGTCTCATGATAAAAACTAAAACTAAATTAAAATGCCTGTCAAAATGAACACTGCTGAGAGTGTAGTTAGCTATATACACTGTGAAATTAATTATTAACCTGGAATATACACTGAAATTGTAACAGTGAAAATAGGCAGTATACCATACCAGTGATATAAAATATAAAGCCTACGAAAGATTTTACAAACCTAACATCGCCAATCAGAAACGTCACTACGCTTCGTCGCCTCATCCATCATCGCGATGCAGACTGTGTGAGGAGCCGCGCCCAGATAATTGACTTTTCTCTTATTGCCCAGCCATCAATTCAGAGGAACGTAGCACGTTTACAAAATCTGTGTTTATTTATTCATTTCTGAGGACCACCGTCTCTCGTTATCCAGTCAGCGGTGAGTGTGTTTTGACCGTATCATTTATACAGTTTATTTTGATAAAAACGAAAAACGCCTGTGACGCACTTCCATTGTGCATGAGATCTCTTTACATTTGAGAAAAAAAGTCGTTAATTCCATTTTAGTAACTGACCAGGAATTAAAGTGTGATGTGTTTGTTAGGTGTGGATACGTACTGTTATACAAAAAGAGCTGTGAAGAAAAGGAGTTCCTTGTAAATACTCGGTCAAGTGACTGCAGAAAAACACGTCATCACACCGTGAGTGTTGTTGATGCTGATATCATTTAGAAATAGTCTTACAAAATTTGCATTTAATGATTTAGTGATAATGATTATGATCTCAACATTTCTTCTTCTGGTCTTTGTTCCGATGATACAGATCGAGAGACAATGCGCGTTATGGAGGGAGAGTCAGTCACTCTACACAATGGTGTTGAAAACATCAGACAACATAATATTAGATGGTATTTTAATGGCATTCAAATCGCTGAAATAAATGGAGAACAGATTGAGATCTGTACAGATGTTCAGTGTACTGAAGTTACTGAGAGATTCAGAGGCAGACTGATTCTGGATGAGACTGGATCTCTGACCATCAGGAACATCAGAACAACAGATGCTGGTGAATATCGTCTAGAGTTCAACGACAATGAGATCAGTACAATGATCTTTAACGTTACTGTCATTGGTGAGTCATTTATAGACGTTTTAAAGTATGTTGAAATCAGAAATATGCGTCTATAATCAATTAAATCAGATAAACATGTTTATGTTTATGTAAAAACCCTTCACTTTATTTTGCGTGTTTGCTATTAATTAATTTCTGCTGAATTTCTCAAGATCCAGGAAATGAATACACACCCCCACCCCAGAGCTCTAATGATCCTGACATTAGTGAGTACCATTCAAACGTTTACTGTCCTGAGCAATTGGAAAGCTTTAAACTTCTGTTCTGTTTTGAGTGTTGACTCAGTATTTAAAGTTTAGATGGTCAGATTCATTGACACTAATTACTGTCCCTTTTTATCTGTTCAAGATTCAGCTCAGTCTTCAGGTCTAAGAGCAGGAATACTTTACCCTTTTACTATTCTGATGGTGATTCTACCTGCTGTTCTTGGTTTCATTATCTATTTCATCAGGCAGCTCCTGAAACGGTAAGTATCAGCTACAGATACTCAAGTGAGAGAAAAACATCCTCTGGAAAATTTGAGTTAAACTATGTGTTACTTTTTCAAAGCAGACGAGGGGGCAAATGAACAGGCTTATGCACAAAACAACAGGGATGAGGTAAGATTCTGTACTGCACTCTGACTTTAAAGCAGATTCAGATCAGTGTTTGATTTCACTGAGTGTTTGTGCGTGATGTGGCTCCATTCTGGTCAGTTATTCATACAGTACATCACACAAAGAAACACTATTATTATATGGCTCTCTGAAATGCTTGATTTTGATTGGTCATTGATAATGACTATTGTTAGTTAGCAACACTGAATATCAGTCCACTTATTAAGACTCTTGATTCATACAAACTCATCTTGATGAAATGTTATGGATTCTGAGATAATAAATAGGTTAAATTTTAAAACAATCAAAATTGACTGTGTCAGATCAATACCAATGGTAGTAATAAGTAAGCAGCTTTAAAATATTACTAAATTAAGAACACTTCATGAAAAACTGCAATAACAGATGTATTGCTTGTTTTCAGTGGTGGGTAGATTACTTATAAAATTTAAGTATCAATTACTGATTACCAATTGCACGGAAAAAAATTGTAGTTAATAACATAATTTGGATACTACGGAGCCCCTAAAGGTTCTTAGTGGTGGAAAAAAATCAGAGTGGCTGAAAAAATACTTTTTTGATTGGAAAACACAAAACATTTGTTTTCTCTCGCAAAACCATTTGATATCAGACAAACACTTCCTGTTTACTCTACAGCTTGTAGTGGTTCATACAGCTGTAAAGTTCACAATGGAGCAGTTCATAGAGTTTTATGTTGAACGTGGACGAAATAGCATGCTTATAAAGGTACAGTTAAATGCTTAATGTAAAACATTGGATCACTAAATTCAGTACACACCTCATTAATAAAATATACAGACAAGCAGAAAAGCCCAGAATATGAACATAACCTGATGAATTGCACTTTTAGCGTATCCCTCATAGAAAGAAATCGCTTTATTAATGGACTAAGACGTATAAAATGGCAGAATTTGGTATACACTTTATTAATAAACTACAAGAAATAAGATAAGCCTAGAAGAACAGCCGTGTTTCATAAAGAAAACACGGCTTAATGAAGACAGTGATTTTAAAAAAAAAGGTAAAAATATGCTATAGAATTTATCAAAAAATATATTCTGTGTGCATGCAGGCAGAATTGCATAATAAGCATTTTCTTCCCCATGGAAACGCGCTTAACAAGGCATAATTTAAGAAAAAAATATATATTTTATTAAAAATATAGGCTACAGGCAATTAACACTGTAATCAATAAAGCCTGTGGTTTTTTAAACCTTTTACAATGGTGTACCTTCTAGGGCATTTAGCCCCCACTTATGCCTGTTTCACATATAATCCGTCTGCAGTGCGTCTGCAGTCCGAGTGCGTTACGTATGTGGTGCTGAAGCAGCACGGACTCATTGTACTTTCACGCAGGACGCGTTTGCATTCTGCTACTGATCCGCGTCAGTTTAAGCTACAAAAACAAAATTTGTCCATTATTTTGATATCAAAGCATTTAAAAAAATAAATAAAACAAATTTAAAAAAAAAGCATTGTGATACTCTTTCATCACAGTACAGTAACAATCTTTCATAGACATATTTTAATTCAAATATAAACAACGTATTACTCATGCATTTGACTGCTAAGTTTTTTATAATAAGTTGCTGAAACAAGCTGCAGCACATTTAAACACAACATTAGCCTACTTTTCTTGTTAGGATATCATAAACATTTAAAATTACAACTAACCACTGACAGAAACAGTCAGCTCTCGTGCCTTTTGCATTTAAATCTTTATTACACGCAATCCAGCGGGTCTTAAATAACTTTGTTTTTCTGCCTCTATAAAAGTGCATATATAATGTTGCCTTGTTTCTCTAAAGTTGCTCTTTTTCTTGTTTTAAATCAAGCCAGAACCCTAAAACTCATGTGTTGCGTGTGAAACACAGTAGGCTTTAATTAGTATACATTTATTGTGAAATGACTGCATTTCTGTGTGAATCCATGTTCATTTTACCGCGAACAATGCGCTGTCACTTTAAATCAGGGCATGCAGCACAGCAAAAATAGACTCTGTACGTAAACGATCGCCGCACTGCTGCTGACGAACTGTTCCTGGATAGCATTGACGGGCCGCAACCACATGCAGTGTGAACGCTGGAATCCGTTAACATGGGTGCATAAAAAATTACGCAATGCATACGCACCGCAGACGGAGTATGTGTGAAACGGGCGTTAGACCGCAGTCACACCTTTTCCGTTAAGGGACACTATTTGCCCCCTTAAATTGATTTATAGATGCATTTTTACTGTTATAGAGGCAAAGTTTTTCTAGCCTTATTAATGGTAAGTCATGTTTTATGACAAAACACCGCTGTTGATTTGGGACGCACATTCTCTTGCGGATTTCTTTGGAACTATTATTTAATTGTAAAATCCAATATGGAAAATATTGTCTAATAAAAGTACTAATACTTTAGTATGTATCTAATACAGTGAACAGTGTAATGGAGCTGGAGAAGCTCTTTCTAAACTGGACTGTCTGAGGTTTCTCAGAGAGGGAGTCCAGGATCGGGTTGCAGAGGAAGGGGTTCAGGCCCAACAGGATCAGCTTGCAAATCAGGTTCTGAGGAATGAGTCTATAAACAGCATTCTAACATAAGTGTCTTTATTATTTTAGGTTTAGGTGGCAAAATACATTAAACATGACATTATATCATGGGTTCTGATAACTGTAACTGTGATCTGATTATGTGCATTTTAAATGGTGATATAAACTAATTAAACACTTAATTTCTGGAATCTGATCATTCCTCCTATTAAAGCTGTGCTAGGGTGGGGCTTGACGGGGCTATTGCCCCAGTAACTTGCTTAGCCCTGGCACAGCCCAATAATTTCCTAATGATGTTCCTATTTTTTTGGTGTCACTTTCATTAAATTTTGAAAAATAAACATTAAAAACCTAAAAAGTGCCTAATATGTGGCCTATAAACAATTGATATTAAGTTCAAGTTCAAGTCTGCTTTATTGTCAATTTCCACTTGTACAGTACATACATACAAAGAATCGAAATTGCGTTACTCTCAGACCCCGGTGCATACAGATAACATTAACATTAAAGCCTAAAAAAAAACCACATATAATAAAAATAAAAGTTAAAAATAAAGTTAAATAAAGCAGGGCAGGGTAAATGACAGATATCGTGCAAATCAATGAAGTGAACAACAGTGCAGTTAAAAGATTTTTTAGTGCAAAAAAATCACTTATTAAAAATATCTTAAGTCTGATTAAAGTGACAAGTGACAAGTGACCAAGAGCATTTATTTAACTGACTGATGAGGTAGTTCCATGCCGAATGAGGTAGTGAGCGGTGAGTGAGCAGACCAATGCTGCACAAGTGACTCGTGCATGTCATCATATAATTAGTGTGGGGTGGGGGGGGTTCATAGTTCAGTGGTGCCTGGGGAAGAAGAGGGGAGGGGGGGCAGGTTTGGGAAGGAGTTCAGCTTCCTGACAGCCTGGTGGATGAAGCTGTCCTTCAGTCTGCTGGTCCTGGCCTGGAGACTCCGCAGTCTCCTCCCTGATGGCAGCAGGCTGAAGAAGCTGTGTGATGGGTGAGTGGGATCACCTGTGATGCAGAGGGCTTTGCGGGTGAGATGGGTTCCATAAATGTTCTGGAGGGAGGGTAGAGAGACACAAATGATCTTCTCAGCTGCTCTCACTATGCGTTGTAGAGTCTTTCGGCAGGACGCGTTGCAGGCGCCATACCACACAGTGATGCAGCTCGTCAGGATGCTCTCGATGGTGCCTCTGTAGAATGTGTACATGATGGGGGGTGGGGCTCTGGCTCTCCTCAGTTTGCGGAGGAAGTAGAGACACTGTTGTGATTTATTGGCCAGTGCTGCAGTGTTTTCAGTCCAGGAGAGGTCCTCTGTGATGTGCACACCCAGGAACTTGGTGCTGCTCACTCTCTCCACAGTCGCACCGTTGATGGTCAGAGGAACGTGCCGAGTGTGTGCTCTCCTGAAGTCTACAACAATCTCCTTCGTCTTCTCCACATTCAGAGAGAGATTGTTGTCACTGCACCACCCAGCCAGGCGGCTCACCTCACTCCTGTAGTTTGTCTCATCTTTGTTGCTAATGAGACCCACCACCGTCGTGTCATCTGCAAACTTAATGAAGAGGTTGGAGCTGTGTGACGGTGTGCAGTCATGGGTCAGCAGAGTGAAGAGGAGGGGGCTCAGCACACATCCTTGGGGGGCCCCAGTGTTCAGTGTGATGGTGCTGGTTGTGTTGCTGCTGACCTGTACTGCCTGAGGTCTTCCAGTCAGAAAGTCCAACAGCCAGTTGCACAGTGAAGCGTTGAGCCCCAGCTGAATCAGTTTGTAGATGAGCTGTTGAGGGATGATTGTGTTGAATGCTGAACTGAAGTCTATGAACAGCATTCTGACATAAGAGTCCTTTTTTTCCAGATGGGTGAGTGCTGAGTGGACGGCAGTGGAGATGGCATCATCGGTCGACCGGTTGGACCGATATGCAAACTGGAAGGGGTCCAGGGAGGGCAGACTTGATGTGGTGCATGACTAGCCGTTCAAAGCACTTCATGAGGATGGGGGTAAGTGCAACAGGACGGTAGTCATTGAAGCAGGATGGAGATGGCTTCTTCGGGACTGGGATGATGGTGGTAGTTTTAAAGCATGTGGGAACAACAGCCTGACTGTTACTGTGAGATGTTAAAAATGTCTGTGAAGACATCAGTGAGTTCTGCTGCACAGTCTTTCAGTACACGCCCAGGGATGTTGTCAGGACCCGGAGCTTTGCGGGCATTGATCCTGCTGAAGGATCTCCTCACGCTGTCTGGGGTCAGAGTCATCACCTGGTCGCCGGGAGGAGGTGGAGTCTTCTGTGCAGTGGTGCTGTGGGGAGCACCACCATATTATGGGGAGGAGTCAAGCAACACAATCAAGAACATGCAAAGAGTTACGCTTGTAAACATCAGTCAATTCACTATAGAGAAATTGAAAGTAAAAAAAACTGAAAGAGCTTCCTAATGCTTCATTAACGGCACATATTCTCTGAGACAAGGTGAGAACTACTTCAACATATGCTAATAAAGATTTATAACTTTCTTACGTTATCCCCTTAAATATTTATCTTGTGGCCCATATAGTGAAAAACATGAGAAAGGAATTTCGCGTTAAACGGTTTGTTTTGAAAATCGGTGCACAGAGGGCCGGCCCAGGCTCTGTTGGTGCCAGAGGCGAGATTTTAGATTTTCTGCCCCTGACTAAAATAATTCGGATCTTTCAAAACTATTATAATATAACATGACATAAATACTTATTATTATCAACATAAATAAGTATTAAATAAATTGTGATTATAAAAAAATGTAGATGTTGAAGGGCCTTGTGGGTATTTTATGAGTGAATCTGTTAAAATAGTCTATTGAAGAGACCATGAGCAGCTCCCACAACTATGCATAGTGAAAAGTACTTATTACAATAAAGGGAAATATGTGCAATATGACATGCCTAAAGTAGTCTAAAAGACAACAAAGGCAACAAAATAAAGACAACATTTTGTAATTTATTTGTAGATGTTAGCCAGCTAGCTAGCTAGTTAGTCTAATTAGCATTCCTTTCATTTCAATTTTGTGCATACAGTGGAAAATTACACTGAAAAAAAATAAGTGTAATTTTAACTTTACAATTTAGTAAAAACGCTACAAAAAAAGTTCCCGTACTATATACAGAGAAAAACTGTAAAAGATCTAACCAGATATTTTTTTTTGTAATTTTACAGTAAAATGCTGTTCATTTTTACAGCTTTTAAGAGTAAAAAAGAACAAATCAATGTTTGATTTACAGTCAAAAACTGTAAACTGATATTCCCAGAATTCTATGCGTGACACTCCACATTTTAAAGTATTTTGTTTAAATAATGTTTTAAAATATTTTTTTGTTATCAGTTAAATGTACATTTGGACTTTATGTTACAGTACTTGTTTAATGAAAGTTTACTGCATTATTTAAGTATCATGTGTGTTACCATGATGGTGTTTTTGTGTTTGCATGAATGACCTTCTATATATTATTATATACTTCTGCTTGTGGCGAAGCTACTTGTGATTAGTTTTGATTTTTCATGTGACTTTCTCTTTAACCCCCTGCATTATTATGGAGGTTGTCAGTATGTTAAAGGTACAAAACAGATTTTAATTGTGTATGTTGTTGAATTAACTGGTTTACATTCAAATTTTGTTTGTAAATTACAGCTTTATACTGTAAAATTAACAGTTTTTGACCGTTTTTTTATACAGAAAACTATTTTTCTGTCAAAATTATTCTGGCAAGCACAGCTGACAAAATTATTTTGTAATACAGTGATTTTTTTATTTATTTTTTTATAGTGCATACATAAAACTTAATTATTTCATTTTATGAAGACTAGATTATAGTCCTGGTCACGGTCTTTTTCAAAAGATCTTGTTCAAGATCAGAATTAAACAAGCTTACATTTATTTCAAAGAAAATGAATTGAAATTAAATAAGCAGTTAACTCAAGCAAAAATGTTCCATGGTGTCAGTATTGGGTGAGCGTGATTTCACCAAGTACAGCATGTTCCTGGATCGACATCCTTTTGATCATGGAACAACATTCCAATCAACCGATCAGAATTGAGGGATAACTTTTCAAAAAATATCTGTGTAATGTATTCAACCTTCGTAATCATCGGGAAGAAGGAGGCGGGAACCGGCGGACAATCAAAGACTTTAATAATTCAAAATAAACACAAAACAGCGCACCAGCCCCTCATAGACGACTGATGCGCACAAATAAAAAGCAAAACATAAACTAAAAACCCAGGCCCCCCCTGGTCCTTCACTGTCGTCGCTCCAGTTTTATATCCTTCCATCTCCTACGTGGGACTCGCTCCTTGTTCCCACGTCCCATGTCCCTCGGCCCCGCCCCACTCACCACAATCTGTTTTATGCTAATATATATAAAAGTATATATTAGCATAATTTAGATAACTAAAGCTTATAGACGTTCATTAATTTAACACAATTGAAAAATTTTTTTTTTTTTTTTTTTTTTTTTTTTTTTGCACACCCACTGAACTGTTAGGCCCCTCCTTAGCACCCTAACAAACAAATCCTG
The DNA here is from genome assembly GCF_023724105.1 of Carassius gibelio. Classification (NCBI taxonomy): domain Eukaryota; kingdom Metazoa; phylum Chordata; class Actinopteri; order Cypriniformes; family Cyprinidae; genus Carassius; species Carassius gibelio. Next base: position 11,689,354 of record NC_068417.1, on the reverse strand, counting down.
GAGCCACCACTGACTGTATGTTTTCGAACATAACTATATAAAATAGCACTTTTCAGTGCTTCATACTCAGTAAAACTGAAGCGATAAAATTACATTTTTATATTTTGAAATGTACCTCCGGCTGGTTAACACAGAAGAACCCCTTTCAGGGTGAAACGAAACCACCTAATCAGCCTTCAGGATTTATTTAGCAATAACAACCATCTGGATTTACATCATTCCTTACTTAAAAATATACTAGCAGCTCTGCTCTTCTGCTGCAAAACAGTCTGCACATTTCTGTCTATACACTATACACTATTTTTATTTTTTTATTATTATTTTTTGCAGACGGAGGAAGACTGAGGACGTGACTTGTGAGGATCCTAACATTATTCATGTTGATGATGTAAACCATCGAAAACACTCCTCTGCTTGTTTTAAATTCTGTTGATTGATCTGCCATAGTTACAAATATTTTTTTCCACCTTAGATCTATATCTTAGTTGAAGTGTGTACTTTTTTTTTGGAGAAAATTGTTCATGCTTTTGTGTCATCTCATTTTGTTTATTGTAATGCATTGTATCTGGGTGTGAGTCAGGCCTCAGCTTGTTCAGTATTCAGCAGCTTTTAACGTATACCACGAAGAGACAACATATTAATCTTGTGCTTATTAAACGACTCTGTCTTCCTGTACGATGCAGGATTCATTATAAAGTGCTGTTATATGTTTTAAAGTTTTGCATGGTTTAGCACCAGAGTTTATTTCCCATTTAATCAATTTGCATCAATCCAGTAGGTCTAATGATCAATTATCTCGATTTCATTTAAAATGCAAAGGTGATAGGGCTTTTCTCTTGTTGCTATTCCAAGGCTTTGAATGACTTCCTCTGTCTGTAAAATCTTCTCCTACACTTCCTGTATTTCAAAGTGCACTTACAGTATAACCATATATACATATATATTTGTTGTTGTTTCAAAGTGCACTTATAACCATATATATATATAATTGTTGTTGTTGTGATCTATGTGATCTATGTCTGTAATGTTTAATGCTTGATTAATTTGTATATTTTGATCTAGTCTTCCTGTTCTGAACTTTGGTCCTGGGCCATGCAGAGACCTTTGGAGTGGCAGGTGCTCAAAGTATAAAAGGGGCTCATGGAGCATGGCTTTTAATACGGCTGTGCTTCTTGCCGATACATGTATCCAAATGAATGCTTCATACAATTATAATTTAGCTCTTCAGCAGTTGCTTGTATCAAAAAGCAACAAATAAACCCTAAAACTAACTTCTAGTGACTTTGAACCAATTTACAGTCTGGATAAGTTGACAGTATTTGCCAAAAGTTGGACCCGGTTTGCAGATTTGATAGAAATATTTAAGTGTTGAATTGATTTTGAATCCAAAAAGTCCTTTTTGTGATTCCGTTAAATTGTTCAAAGTCACTTCTGAAATTTCTGATTGATAATCACATTGTTACATTGTTACATTATTCTTACTGTTTAATGCAAGTAGTTAGGGCCACCTAAAATGGGTGACCAACAATTTGTTTTTTTTACAACTTTTTAACCACAAATGCTAATCTTACACCAGCCCAGCCTCACACATGTCATGTTAGAAAGGACACTCGTGCCTTTGGTGGAAGCTGGGCTTATTCTATTTATTCTATTTGTAATTTTATAATAAATCCCATGTGGCCTTATACCTTAGACCTTATATACTCTCTCTCTCTCTCTCTCTCTCTCTCTCTCTCTCTTCAGCCAAGTTTGCAATGCTGTGATTCATCTTGGCTGGTTTCAGGGAGCCAAAGATTGATGTCTCTGTTGCACTTTATTAACTTTTGGGGTATGACATGTATATTGTTATGTGTTTTAAAATAAACTGTTTAAATGCTTTAAATGATCATTATTTGAGCAACTTACATTTAGTGAAAAGACTGCATAGTAAGACAAGCATGTACACATACTTTCAAATTGAAAAGATGATTGGAAAAGCTTAAGACAATGATCTAATGTTCTTGATTAACACAGGACCCACAAGGTTAATAGCCCTTATATTAGCTGGAAAAAGCTCGGATCATATTTATTCATTTTGCATGAGAAAGCAACAAAACATAAAATAATAAACAAAGCAACATTTCCTCAACACATCTGTCTGTAATTATCAAGTAAACCCTAATCTACTTAATTAGCTGTTTCAGGTGTGTTTGATTGGGGTCGAAGCTAGAGGTCTTCACGGGTCCAAAAATTCTTGCCCGAACCCGACAGAGACCCGTAATGTACTACACCGAACCGACCCGGACCCGTCTATTATTTCAAAAGCTGGACCCGGACCCGTGTAGATCCGAGAAATGCCTACCCGGACCCGACCCGGACCCGTATATTATTTGAAATCTGGACCCGAACCCGTCGGGAAGACACAGACCCGACTGGACCCGACGTTGACATATTCCACCTTAAATTGCTATTACAAGTCAATAAACCTGTTGCGAAGAATACAGCTTTTTGTCTTACCTAATTTAAAGAGCCGTGTTCTCTCTTCCTTGTACCTGACTGCCTGTGATGCATTACAATCCTCCGACAAGAAAGTTATTCATATTATTCCTCTTGTTATTCCAAGTCCAAGCAGAATCCATTCATTATTTTTTCAGCTTCAAATGTCCACTTGATGTCACGGTGACGGATGACAAATGCTACTGTGCACATGTACATTCTGACTCGAGTTAATTCGCATAATAACTTACACTGTTTGCCCTTTTGAACTATAATAACGATCGCTCGTGCAATGCCATGGCCGCTGAGGTTATTTATTTATTATCATCTGATCTCTGTCTGTGCTCTCTGCTCTGCATCGAGTCTGAATCTGAACCACTAAAACTTTAAGATTAAACGGTTCATTTATAATAATATAAAAATGGGAGAAAATGTAAAACGCGGTTTGGCGGTCGAAGTGTCCCTCACTGCTTGCCATAGAAACATGAAATGCACTCGAGACTGCACATGCGTGCTAGCTGTATCAACCTAAAATGCTTTTATGCAATTTGAGCATCATAGAAAACATTCATGTGACAGTTCACCTCAGATTGTGTTGCTGATTTGAAATATATTAAATATGAGTGTGTCAAGTCTGCAAGCATTAATACCGTGCGTGCACTTGTATTAACTCTGAGTCTGCGAGCGAGAGAGAGAGAGATCACTTTTTTTTGGCTCACTCAGTTACAAAAAACACAAGCAGTCTTTGATCACGGCCGGATGTTCTCCGAGTCCGATGACTCCGATCGCACGGGTATTACACACAATGTTAAACAGACCCGGTACCCGAGGTAATAAATTCGGACCCGACCCGGACCCGGCTGATGATTTAAAATATAGACCCGAACCCGTACGGGTCCCGGGTCGGGTCCGGGGTCGACGGGTCTCGGGTGCACTGTGAAGACCTCTAGTCGAAGCTACAGGACAGAAGATCTCAGGAGACCCCTGCTCTGCACTACAGAATTTTATCAATATTTGTTGCTTTTGTCACTTTTTGTCACAAACGAATATATATAAAACGTTTTAAAACATTAAATGTATATTGTTTTTATGTCGATGTCCATCAGAGAATCTGTTGTCACGGGAACATCTCAGCTGAAGATAATGAGGAAATTATGTCGCTCCTTTAGCAAAGTGCATTCCTAACGACTACTTAATGGCACGCTCATGCCCTATTCACTCCGAAGTCCCCACTCCAAGGGGATAGGGATGATCACTTCAATTTGGAATTTGCCCAGGAAATGTTCGGTACAGATACTAGTACCGGCACACCCCTAGTTCTCGGTCATAGAGCACCTTTCCATCAAAAGCTCACTATCCAATCAGAATAGATCTCTGTTAACCCCACCCCCATGAGAGGTTTATGTCAAAACACCAAACGAAAAATTGCAAAGCAAAAGCGAAATCTTTGGCAATGCATTCAGAGTCCATGATTAGCGAAAACGGATCTTTGAAAAACATTAACAACGAATGAAGCATAGAGCCTGTTAAATTTGTGCGACTGAGTTTTTTTTAATTTTTTTATTTTCATTGTGTTTGTCTTCTTTTGTGATGGCATATGTTAGTTTCCGAAAAAGTTAAGTTCAGTTTTATAAAGTTACGTTCATTATTATTGAACCAAATGTTATTCCATATTTAACAAGCGAGAGCGGGAGGTTGCCCTTGGTGAACACGTGTCAGTATAACATGCATGCCTTCCGTCTTAAAGAGACAGCATTCGTTTAAACCTATCCGTGTCATTAATGTTAACCAACAAAATATGTTAAATAAATATGTTAAGTAAACCTATTGTATCTAAAAAAAATTAATATGTGTCTTACTGTCTTATTCTGCTTCTTTTCAAAACATTCTAAATTATATAGGCCTATATTCAATATATTATACCTGAACAACTAGGCTATCTCTTTTATAAGTTGCTCCCTTTTCACTATACTGTTAAAGGGACGATTCACCCAAAAAATTAGTTGTCATAATTCATTCAAGTTTTTCCAAATGCAATACTTTATTCAAATTCTGTTTGAAGACTACATATAAAATAGCTACCAAAATAAATGTTAATGTAAATAGTAATGACTAAAATATGACTATTAAGCATTTTCGTCTCATGATATAAACTAAAACTAAATTAAAATGCCTGTCAAAATGAACACTGCTGAGAGTGTAGTTAGCTACAATATACACTGTGAAATTAATTATTAACCTGGAATATACTGTCATTTCACACTGAAATTGTAACAGTGAAAATAGGCATTATACCATACCAGTGATATAAAATATAAAGCCTACGAAAGATTTTACAAACCTAACATCGCCAATCAGAAACGTCACTACGCTTTGTCGCCTCATCCATCATCGCGATGCAGACTGTGTGAGGAGCCGCGCCCAGATAATTGACTTTTCTCTTATTGCCCAGCCATCAATTCAGAGGAACGTAGCACGTTTACAAAATCTGTGTTTATTTATTCATTTCTGAGGACCACCGTCTCTCGTTATCCAGTCAGCGGTGAGTGTGTTTTGACCGTATCATTTATTGATACAGTTTATTTTGATAAAAACGAAAAACGCCTGTGACGCACTTCCATTGTGCATGAGATCTCTTTACATTCGAGAAAAAAAGTTGTTAATTCCATTTTAGTAACTGACCAGGAATTAAAGTGTGATGTGTTTGTTAGGTGTGGATACGTATTGTTATACAAAAAGGGCTGTGAAGAAAAGGAGTTCCTTGTAAATACTCGGTCAAGTGACTGCAGAAAAACACGTCATCACACCGTAAGTGTTGCTGATGCTGATATGGTGTTTTCTCTACTTCCTGTTGGCCTTCTGTAGCTAATCGTAGCTTCGTGTAGCTGCTTTTATTTTATTTTTTCTCTAGAATCTTTATCTATCACTGTTTGTTTGTTTGTTTGTTTTTAAGTGGTAAAATATAACTTAATTCACACCACATTTCTGATATTATCAATCAGTCTTATCAGATTAACTTTGATGTTCACTTTTCTGTGAGTGCAGTACACCTGCAAAGCGTTAGCACTCGTTAGCTTGTCATTAGCGTTTTCTTTTCTTTTCTCCTCTCCTCTCTCTTGCTCCAGTTTTTCACAAGTTCATCAAACAACAGTAAGAATATTTCATCAAGCACGGTGAGTAATGGCTTCTCCTGCTATCGTTATTTGCACCTCTTGCCACATGTACAGTTTATCTATCTCTGTCGCTGATGAGGGATTCACATGTGATAAATGCAGGGAAATAGTTAGGCTGACAGAGAAGATTTCAGAATTAGAGACACGCATCCAAACTTTAATTGAGGACAGTAAGAATGTTAGGGCTCTAGATACGGCTTTGGATGCGTCTAGCTCAGGGACTCCTGTACATTGTCCGGTTCCAGCAGAGCCCCTGCAGCAGGGCAACTGGGTGACTGTGAGGCAGCGTAGTCGTGGGTCAAAACACCGCTCTTCTGTTCCGATCAAAACATTAAACAGGTTTTCCCCACTCAGTGATGCACCCACTGAGAAACCTGATGAAAGTGCTCTAGTTATTGGTGGTCAGGAGCCAGAGCGCCTGACATCTTGGCAAATTTAAAAGTGCTGGAAAATGCTAAACGTAAATACAGTAAGATTGTTATTCATGCCGGCGCTAATGATGTTCGACTTCGCCAGTCGGAGATCACTAAAAATAACATTAAAGAGGTGTGTGAACTTGCAAGCACGATGTCAGACACTGTAATATGCTCTGGTCCCCTCCCTGCTTACCGTGGTGATGAAATGCATAGCAGATTGTCATCACTCAATGGCTGGATGTCTAATTGGTGCCCACAGAATAACATAGGTTTCATAGACAATTGGACGAGCTCTTGGGGCAGACCTGACCTGTTGAAAAGAGATGGTCTTTATCCCTCCCGGGGTGGAGCTGCTCTTCTCTCTAGAAATATGACAAATAGTCTTTGTGTTTATACTTGACTAACTGGGGCCCAGGTCAGGAAGCAGACAGACTGGCTAAACCAACCGTTTGCTAGCTGCCTCATGTCACAGAGGTCAGTTAATTCTCAGCACATAGAGACTCTTTCACCTAGATATCACACTATAGAGACTGTGTCTGTTCCCCGAACTACAAAAAACACAAAAAACGTCCAAACCAAGTTTAGGTTAACAATTTAATTGAGGTTCAACAAATAAAAAACAAATGCTATATAGATAAACAAATGATAAAGCTTGGCTTATTGAATATCAGATCCATTTCTACGAAAACACTTTTTGTAAATAATATGATAACTGATCATAATATAGATGTGCTCTGTTTGACAGAAACCTGGCTAAAACCTGATGATTACATTATTTTAAATGAGTCCACCGCCCAAGATTACTGTTATAAACACGAGCCGCGTCTAAAAGGCAAAGGGGGAGGAGTTGCTTCAATTTATAACAAAGTTTTCAGGATTTCTCAGAGGGCAGGCTTCAAGTATAACTCGTTTGAAGTAATGGTGCTACATATAACATTATCCAGAGAAACAAATGTTAATGTTAAATCCCCTGTTATGTTTGTACTGGCTACTGTATACAGGCCACCAGGCCACCATACAGACTTTATTAAAGAGTTTGGTGATTTTACATCCGAGTTAGTTCTGGCTGCAGATAAAGTTTTAATAGTTGGTGATTTTAATATCCATGTTGATAATGAAAAAGATGCATTGGGATCAGCATTTATAGACATTCTGAATTCTATTGGTGTTAGACAACATGTTTCAGGACCTACTCATTGTCGAAATCGTACTCTAGATTTAATACTGTCACATAGAATTGATGCTGATAGTGTTGAAATTATTCAGCCAAGTGATGATATCTCAGATCATTATTTAGTTCTGTGCAAACTTCATATAGCCAAAATTGTAAATTCTACTTCTTGTTACAAGTATCACAGAACCATCACTTCTACCACAAAAGACTGCTTTTTAAGTTATCTTCCTGATGTATTCAAATTCCTTAGCATATCCAAAACCTCAGAACAACTTGATGATGCAACAGAAACTATGGACTCTCTCTTTTCTAGCACTTTAAATACAGTTGCTCCTTTACGCTTAAGGAAGGTTAGGGAAAACAGCTTGACACCATGGTATAATGAGCATACTCGCACCCTAACGAGAGCAGCCCGAAAAATGGAGCGCAGCTGGAGGAAAACAAAACTAAAGGTATTTCGTATTGCTTGGCGGGAAAGTAGCATATCCTATAGAAAAGCATTAAAAACTGCTAGATCTGATTACTTTTCTTCTCTTTTAGAAGAAAACAAACATAACCCCAGGTATTTATTCAATACAGTGGCTAAATTAACGACAAATAAAGCCTCAAAAAGTGTTGACATTTCTCAACACCACAGCAGTAATGACTTTATGAACTACTTTACTTCTAAAATCGATACTATTAGAGATAAGATTGCAACCATTCAGCCGACAGCTACAGTATCGCATCAGACAGTGCACTATAGACCCCTTGAGGAACAGTTCCACTCATTCTCTACTTTAGGAGAGGAAGAATTGTATAAACATGTTAAATCATCTAAACCAACAACATGTATGTTAGACCCTATACCATCTAAGCTCCTAAAAGAGGTGCTTCCAGACGTCATAGATCCTCTTCTGACTATTATTAATTCCTCATTGTCATTTTGTCCCCAAAACCTTCAAACTGGCTGTTATTAAGCTTCTCATAAAAAAACACAACTTGACCCCAAAGAACTAGTTAATTATAGACCAATCTCAAATCTCCCTTTTCTGTCCAAGATACTAGAAAAAGTGGTATCCTCACAATTATATTCCTTCGTAGAGAAAAATGGTATATGTGAGAATTTCCAATCAAGATTTAGACCGTATCATAGTACTGAGACTGCTCTCCTTAGAGTTACAAATGATATGCTCTTATCATCTGATCGTGGGTGTATCTCTCTATTAGTTTTATTGGATCTTAGTGTTGCGTTTGAAACAAAAGACCACAGCATTCTTTTGCATAGACTTGAACACTTTGTTGGCATCAGTGGAAGTGCATTAGCATGGTTTAAATCATACTTATATGACCGCCATCAGTTCGTAGCAGTGAATGAAGATGTATCATATCGATCACAAGTGCAGTATGGAGTACCTCAAGGCTCAGTACTAGGGCCGCTACTCTTCACACTTTATATGTGACCCTTGGGAGATATCATCAGGAAACATGGTGTTAGCCAGAGGTGGAAAGTCCAGGGGCCAAAGAGTAAAAGTCACCTGCTAGATCAAGAGTTGTATCAGCATTGCACAAATGTTTGCTGCAAAACAATAATGCAATTGTATAGAAGCAAATTTGTGAAAATCGCTTAAACGCTCAAGATATCAACTGAAGCAAATACTAACCACAATTATGGTGGCAAAGTTTTTTTTTTTTTTTTCAAGGCTGTGCTTAAAGTCAGTTGTAGTTCTTGTGTTTCTCTTTTCTTCAGTGATGTTGATTGTAAACAGCAGTTGTTCATCACTAATGCATCATCATTTAATTAGTCACTTAATTATCTCATTAACTTTAACTCTTTGAGGACTTGGGTTTTGACTCAAGACTCGTTTGTGACTTGGAAGCAGAGGTGGAGAGTCCAGGGGTCAGAAAGTAAAAGTCCTGCCACATTTTTGCTCCACCCATGAACTCAGCAGCTGATTTGACCAGAGGAGGAAACAAGTCATTCCTTCCAAGTCACAAACTAGTCTCAACTCAAATCCCAAGTCCTCAAAGAGTTAAAGTCAATGAGATAATTAAGAGACTAATTAAATGATGATTGTGCATTGGTGATGAACACCTGCTGTTATTGGGCGTTACAGAGGATCAGATGCTGATGTTTTATTGGTTAAAATTATGCCACCATCATGGAGATCAGTGTTTGCTTCAGTTGGGCTCTTGACCTTTGGTTTCTTATGTTAGATGTTTCTCTGTAAAAGTACATGTGCTGTTATAAAACAGTGTGATCAGTGCTGTGCAGAAAACCGTTACTAGCCGGTTTTACATGATGAAGTAATTATTAGGCATCAAGCTGTTTATTTCCAAAACAATTTTATGTATTTATTATTAACAAATGTTCAGTTTTTAAATAACCTACCTTGTGGAACCATTGGTTTAATCACTATAATGAATACATTTCCTAATGTATGTAATAAATATACATTTTTCGAAAACTTTTCCTAATAAGACGCACAGACATCATGACCCAGCATATGAATCTCAACAATGGTGACAATCAACAAAACGCTTCAAGCTGAAGTGCATGCTGGGTAACACCATAGTAAAAACTCTGATTATGCACTGTAGCATGAATAATTATTGTAACCACTGTTGAGGATCATATGATAAGTGCTCATGTCTAAAATCCCGAGCCTGTACAATTTTTCCCCCAATATTTAAGCATTACAATACTATTTGTTTAATAGGACTTTTTTTGTAGTTCAGTAATTGCTGAACATAATTTAACAAACCAAAGAGAGACACCTTCATGAAGTTAATTAAAATGTTTTAGATTAAACAATTAAATTTTCTACTTCAAGCTTTTAATTCAGCAATGTGTTAATGTTTACTACGTAACACAACCGCAAGCGTTTAAAAGCAAATTACTTTGAATTATTAAAAGGGTCAAGAGCCCAACTAAAGCAAACACTGATCTCCATGATGGTGGCATAATTTTAACCAATAAAACATCAGCATCTGATCCTCTGTAACGCCCAATAACAGCAGGTGTTCATCACCAATGCACAATCATCATTTAATTAGTCTCTTAATTATCTCATTGACTTTAACTCTTTGAGGACTTGGGATTTGAGTTGAGACTAGTTTGTGACTTGGAAGGAATGACTTGGTTCCTCCTCTGGTGAAATCGGCTGGTGAGTTCATGGGTGGAACAAAAATATGGCAGGACTTTTACTCTTTGGCACCTGGACTTCCCACCTCTGGGAATGACCTGATTTTGTTCATTTCTGTTACTGTTGCTTTTCTTGTTCTAATTTCTGTATTTCTCTGTGCTGCTGATACAGATGAAGTGAAGTCAGTGGTAGTGTCCGAGGGGCGTTCTGTCACTCTAAACTCTGAAACTAAAATACAGACAAATGATTCAATCCTATGGAAGTTTGGAAAGGAAAAGTCTCCTATAGTGAAATGTAAAGGAGAGACCGAGATCACTATGTATGATGTTCCTGATGTGAGTTTCAGAGACAGACTGGATGTGGATCAACAAACCGGGTCTCTGACCATCTCAAATATCACAACTCAACACGCTGGACTTTATAAACTAAAGATCAGTGGAAGTGGAAAAACCTCATTCAAGAGATTTATGGTTATTGTCCCTGGTGAGTAGATCAAATCTTTTTGTTTAATAATTAACTTATTTTATATCAACACTGTGAAGGAGTACTCATTCCTGTTCATGGATCTCTGAATTTAAAATTAGTTTCCTAATAAAAAGCACCACTGACTTTGTTATATTTTATATTAAATGTGTTTTTTTATTTAATTTTATATTAAAAGCTTATATGTTATTAAATATATCTGTTTGACACTCATTGCATTACTCAATCACTTGTTTAAAAAATAAATAAAGTCTTTAATGTCACACAAATCACATTTTCTTTCAGAATGTAAGGGAAACAGGTCAATTTAGCTCAAAGGGAATCATTTAAGATTTTAAAGGGAATTTGAACAGAATCACTGTTTCACGGCTGGTCACGGAGACGCCCTGCGATTCAGTGAACTAGCCGTTTAACATCAAATCTGCGCTGGATACTAATATCCAAACTATAGTGAAACACTATCAATTAGCACAGTAACAAGATCGACAGTTTAAGACATTAACTTGTAAGCACAAAACACAAGATACTTCTCTTTTCAATATGAATAAGGCTTTATTAGATAAATCTAAGACATATAAACTAATCTAACACATAAACGCACGCACACACACATTCACACAAGTTGTAGGAAGGTCGAAAGTTAAGGAAAGATGAGTTTAAGAGAATGGAAATATGGAATCCCAAGTTTACAGCAATACGTTAAATTGCATAGACATGAACAACCATCAATCACGTAATTAGCCCTTGCATTGAGTTCCTCAATGTGACTAAAATTATACTAGATACACCAGCACAACAAATATCTGGGGATACGTTGCCTTAGTTTCCTGTGAAAGGAACTCCCGTTGAAAGGGGTATCCCGGTGTCGCTGATTGGCTGGAAGTTCAGTAGTGAAGTGACGTCTTGGGAAGCCCGTGGTTGTTGGGCGTTGACTGAAAGTGCAGAGTCGTGTGCGCTGGTTGAAGTTGAACGGGCATCCGAGGTCAGGCGTCGGAGACTCGACGTTACAAAACTTAACTCAGAACACGAAACTCAAACGGAAAAGAAAAGAAATAAAGTTTGACGAGACTAGGTTGTGTTCCTTCTCATTGTGGCATAGAAGCAGTAGGCAGGCACGCTGGAACCGCGCTCAAAGAACAATGACGACTAACCGCATGGCTAGATGCTTATAGCTAAAGCTAGGTAGCAAAGCTACAAGCTAAAAGCTAAGAGCAGGCATGACTGATAGCACGAGCAAGGCTGGAACTAAAAGCAGACTAAAAGCCCGCATGACTGATAGCACAAGCAATGCTAGACTAATAGCCGACATGGCTAATAGCAGCAGCTAGACTAGAACTAAAAGCAAAAATTTAATCGTATCCAAAGTATTTAAACTTTCTTGTTGGCCACCCCTCAAATGTTGCCTTGACCAATCAGATATGTTCTTGGGGTGGGTATCATAAATCATTTGTTTATCTTACCAAGCATGTGGTTCTTGCCTCACAGGGTCTAATTTTGGACATGATTCCTATAACATGATTATGATATATTTTACAAATAAATGATTGTCAGGACAATATCAAGCAAGAAAATGCGATTATTTCAATACTAGACATGACTATGTATCCTATAATTATCAAAAGACATACACAATAAGTGATTATACATGATAGTCAAATGTGTGGGTTACACGTAAATGAATATGGAGTTAAGCAATGGAATGATTCATTCATAAGTCTTTTTTGAGTTCATTCTGGTCCATATATAATGTATAAAAAGGGTTTCTTTGCCATTCTCTGGCAAAGGACTTTTCTGTGAAGACAAAGGTTTAAAGCCCTTCCCCCTTAGGAATTTCAGTCTGGTTCTTCTGGGTGGGGGGAAGTCAATGCAAGTATTTAACTTGATCTCCTGGGTTTACATGTGATGTCCAGCGTTGCATTTCAATCACGAACAATAAATTTGACAATCTCTTCTTCGAATTAAAATTGTTAATAATTGTTCTATTGGTGTTAATGTTGAAAGCTGTTGTGTGAACAAGTTGGTTGGTTGGTTATATTGCTTGGTTCTTGTGGTACTAGAACTGATTTATGACTTCCTGAGGAATTCAGCTCATGTTTCAATGCACACAGCTCTGATAGACTCTTTGATTTGTCTGATTTGACTCATTTCTGCTACATATATCCCCCTTTCGATCGGCGAGGTGTTTAGGTGAAGACATCGTCGATCGCTGGAGAAACAAAGGCAGAAGAAGCAGACAAACACAGCAAACAGCAAGACAACACCTCCATGACAGTTACTGTACTGGTGCAGGCATCAGGTTATTTAGGTACACGTGGTTAAGTTCCATTAGTCAATGTAGTTTAGCACATTGAGGATAGTTTAGATCGTATTGGAAATTGTTTTTATTTTGATTCATCAATCAAATTTGTGGTTAACTTTGTTTGGTTCTTCTAGGTTGTCTTACTTTACATGTTTACCATTAGTTTTCTAGTAATTTCATTTTCAATTCAATGAATTGACCTATCATGCATGGAGCTCTCTGGCTTCCATTCAGTTTAGAGTGGCTGGCGGATATTAGGTGTTGCGAGTCAATCCTAATATCAGACCTTCGACCCCCGCAGGGTGTCTAGGCGTTTCACCTACTCAGGAAAGAGGGGAAGGAGAAGGATAGGTAAAAGAAGAACAAAACAAAACAAGGCTGCTGTGGGTATTCCTAGCATGTGTTACAACTACTATTGAGCTAGGATGTCAGGTGCAGCTAGTGTGTCTTGAACCTTAACCCTTTCGAGTCGATTAACGCATATATGCGTTTTGAGTCATTTTCACCTGATAACCCCGAAAAGAACTTAAATTACACTCTCAGTTTTAATCGTACAGATAAGAGCAATACATCAATCGAATCTGTAAAGGGTCTAGTTTTTTTTGGATACAGACATAATAACAAAAAACCTTTGTGCACTTATAAAATAAAGATAACAAACAAGGTGCGCTGTCTACAGTCTTTGTCTCCGCTGATCGTCATGTACAAACATTTCATTAAAATGAACTGTAACTCCGTGAATACTCAACGAAGAGACATGAGAGAGATATCTATAGAAAGCCCGGAATGTCTACTTTTAAACTAAACAAGTGCTGCCGAAAACAAATATTCTGAGATAAAGTAATCCATATGAAAACAACGCGATGTCTATTTTTCATATCTCCGCTCATTATATTTAATGTGACCACGCCCCCGCGCTGAACACGCTATTCAGATTCAAACAGAAGCGCGCGGCTTGCATACGCCCACACAGAAGAAAAAGCAGCCAGACTATTCTTCAAGTTTTTATTTTATTTTACTGTTTGCTTCGCGATGAGAGGACTAAGACATAATTCACCCCAAAAAGATGTGATGTGGTTGAGGATTTGGGAAATGGATTTCCTCAGAAAAAAGAATGAAGCACTTTATTCAGCAGAGATCATAAACATGAGTAAGTCTCTTTTTATTTATTTGTACTAGTTTTCACATAACGTGTAAACATTTTACTAGTTAGACTTTTTCCAAATACTTTTTCCAAACTATAATTCCTGACTAAATGTATAATCAAGTGAAACATTATGGAGTTTCAATAACAATATACAATACTATACCATTCAAAAGCTTGATGTAAATAATATAAATGTGACAAATAGAGATAACTCTAACAAATGTAAAAACAATGCAGTTCTTTCGATTTATTCCCCCTAAAAAAACCTGAAAAATATTATCAGCTCTTTTCAACATTAATAATAATAATAATAATAATAATGATGATAATAAATGGGGTTTATTTGGTAGAAAATAAGATTGTTAAAAGGATTTCTGAAGGATTGTGTGACTAGAGAAAGGATGCCAAAAAAAAATGAAAGTCAGCTTTGATTTATCCTAATAAACTGTTTAACTGCTCCCCCAAGTGGATATTAAATTATGTTGTGGGATAATTAAATATATTCTTAATAAACTACAAACATAAAATTATATACTTTTATTTTGTTCTCACATTCTTTCTTGTAAGTCCTCCCTCAGTGGCACAGTTGAATGAGAGGCTCATTATGCAGCTCATTATGCAGGCCTTTGTCTTCTCAGGTGTAAATCACAATGATATTCATGATAGTTGACGCCTACTCGCATATGACTTTTACCAACAAAAAGTGTTTTAGAAAATTTAAATCAATATATTGTTTTCTGTGAGTGAGTAAACAAGATGATTTTCACATCATTCAGAAAGAAAAATTCTAGGCTACAAGCTCCAATTCACAACTTTTCCGGCAACCAATGTTATGTATGTGTTTTATTGCCTTATTCAAGTGATTTAACATTTTTAGTTTTTCACTAACCATGCATAACATTTTTTTTCTCAAAAATACAATCATGTACATGCATGCATTTCACATATTATTATAGCCCAGTTTGTGCTGATTACAGTGATATTAGACTTTACCCATTTAGATATTTATAAGAAACTGAAAAAAGCACAAATGTCTGGGCATGACAAAACTTCTCAAGGCCCCAAAAATACCCTTAGACTCCAGAGGGTTAACTTAGTGTCAGGTGTTCTACCTATTGTGAGGATGGCTGCACGTTTCTTCATGGATGGTATGTGTAACTTGGTTACGCTAAAAGTTGGATATTCTACCTGTGGGAAGAATATGTTTGTTGACTGTGTTATCAGTAGATGTGTTTACCTCTGGGTGTAGGTAATGTTGTGTGTTACTGGTGTAGTGCATGTGTGGTCAGATCTGTTCAAATCTGTGTTGTCTCCCCCTTTTCCTAGCATGTCACTGAAGACTGGCTCTCAGCATCCTTGGCTTGGATGAGGGCGTGTCCATGGTCTAATGAGGGGTCAGTCCAGCAAGGCAGGAAGTTCTTTAGCAGACAGTCGGAGGCAGTTTGGCATGGCTGTGTGAAGCTGAGTTGCAAAACTTGTCTCCTATGTTGCATTCTTCTTGTGATGCCTTCTGGCTGTAGCAGACTTTCTGACCTTCTGTGCTCTGGTGGTTGCTGTTGCACAGACAGGGAATTTGGAACTTGGAGTTGGAGTTCATTTGACAGTTTGTTAGTGACTGAGGTGATGTCCTTTAGTACCTCAGATTTTTCATCAACAGTTGGCCGTTAAAGACTTGTTCATTCTGGGTTGTTGTTGAACAGGTGCTTGTCATCTCTGATGTGGTGCACCAGGGGATCACCGGCCTTCCGTTCTGTCGCTGGTCATGAGAGGTGGAGAGTCCAGGGGTCAGAAAGTAAAAGTCCTGCCACATTTTTGCTCCACCCATGAACTCAGCAGCCGATTTGACCAGAGGAGGAAACAAGTCATTCCTTCCAAGTCACAAACTAGTCTCAACTCAAATCCCAAGTCCTCAAAGAGTTAAAGTCAATGAGATAATTAAGAGACTAATTAAATGATGATTGTGCATTGGTGATGAACACCTGCTGTTATTGGGCGTTACAGAGGATCAGATGCTGATGTTTTATTGGTTAAAATTATGCCACCATCATGGAGATCAGTGTTTGCTTCAGTTGGGCTCTTGACCTTTGGTTTCTTATGTTAGATGTTTCTCTGTAAAAGTACATGTGCTGTTATAAAACAGTGTGATCAGTGCTGTGCAGAAAACCGTTACTAGCTGGTTTTACATGATGAAGTAATTATTAGGCATCAGGCTGTTTATTTCCAAAACAATTTTATGTATTTATTATTAACAAATGTTCAGTTTTTAAATAACCTACCTTGTGGAACCATTGGTTTAATCACTATAATGAATACATTTCCTAATGTATGTAATAAATATAAATTTTTCGAAATCTTTTCCTAATAAGACGCACAGACATCATGACCCAGCATATGAATCTCAACAATGGTGACAATCAACAAAACGCTTCAAGCTGAAGTGCATGCTGGGTAACACCATAGTAAAAACTCTGATTATGCACTGTAGCATGAATAATTATTGTAACCACTGTTGAGGATCATATGATAAGTGCTCATGTCTAAAATCCCGAGCCTGTACAATTTTTTCCCCCAATATTTAAGCATTACAATACTATTTGTTTAATAGGACTTTTTTTGTAGTTCAGTAATTGCTGAACATAATTTAACAAACCAAAGAGAGACACCTTCATGAAGTTAATTAAAATGTTTTAGATGAAAAAAGGGCAATTAAATTTTCTACTTCAAGCTTTTAATTCAGCAATGTGTTAATGTTTACTACGTAACACAACCGCAAGTGTTTAAAAGCAAATTACTTTGAATTATTAAAAGGGTCAAGAGCCCAACTAAAGCAAACACTGATCTCCATGATGGTGGCATAATTTTAACCAATAAAAGCATCTGCATCAGCATCTGATCCTCTGTAACGCACAATAACAGCAGGTGTTCATCACCAATGCACAATCATCATTTAATTAGTCTCTTAATTATCTCATTGACTTTAACTCTTTGAGGACTTGGGATTTGAGTTGAGACTAGTTTGTGACTTGGAAGGAATGACTTGTTTCCTCCTCTGGTGAAATCAGCTGCTGAGTTCATGTGTGGAGCAAAAATGTGGCAGGACTTTTACTTTCTGACCCCTGGACTCTCCACCTCTGCTGGTCACAGCGAGCATGACTCAACTTTGTGGTCATATGCATGTAAATTGTCTTGAAGGAACTCTCTTAGTTGTTCCATGACTTGTTCCGTGTCTTCTAATGGTAAGCGGTTATGTTCTTGTGCATACTCAGCACTGTGCATGTCTGAGTGGTGCTGAGGTGGGTTTTGTTGTCGCTTACCCACACGAGTTGCTCTTGGATGAGTCAGGTGATTACCTTTGGATCTCTGGTTAGGTTTCCAGATGTTATCCTTTTGGTTTCTTGAGAAGCGTGGCTGGTCCCATGGATTTTTCCAGCAGTTGGGCTGAAAGCGGTCGTGGATATGGGCGTCACGTTCTCTGTGCTCTTGATGGAAGACTCTGGTGTTGTGATGCCACTGGGTGTCGTCCAGTGCAAGGCTTGAGTCTTTGTTGACAGAGTTCAAGAGTGTGGAGGTTTTGTTACCTTTCTTTGAGGCCAACTTCTGCTTGTTATAGGCCTTCTGTGTTAGGTCACGCAACTGTTGGATGGTCATGGAGTTCGGACAGGCCATGACACCTAGATGGTGACTGACTCCAGGGTGCAGATTCTTTAGGAAGAGGGTTTTGAAGTTCACATCCTCTTCAAGGTCAGAGTTGTTGTGTGCACCAAAGTAGGATTGTTGGAGTCGGTTGTAGTAAGCTTGTGGAGTCTCTTGACGACCTTGTTTGGTTTCCAAGGCAGTTAACAGTCCATGTTCAGACTCTGGGTCTGTAAACTCTTTAATCAGGACCTCACGAAGTCGCTGGTAGTTTGACTTGGTTTGACTGGGCTGTCGATCTAGAAAGTTTCGTACCTCGGAGCTGGACGTGGCTCTAAGGAGGTATAACCAGTCTCTGTCAGTCACATGAGGTCTCACTTCCAGGTGAAATTCGATATCTCGCAGGTAAGCTTGGATGTCGGGGCTCTCTGTGGAGTTCGGGTTGAACCTGCTGATGTTTTTAGACAGCTTGTTGAGGTCTTTGATTGTCATCCCATGTGCAGCTTCAAGGCCTTGGACGGGAGGTTTTCTTTCGTTGGCAGGAAAGGGTTGTGTGGCGAAGGCAGGTGAGGTTTTGGGTTGTGGCCCTTCGCTCCTTTCGTCATATGCCAGTTCTTGGACGTGGGACTCTGCTCTGCTCAGCAGTGATGAGGCTAAGAGAGGTTTCTCTTTCCTTGGCTCTTGTTTGTGCTTGTAAGCATTTTGGAGTTCTTTTCTGACCATGTAGAGCTCATCGTTGGTATCGTCTAGTTGTTGGGTCAGATTGTCCGTTTCAGTTCTGTACCTTTCAAGGTGGTCTTTCAAAGCACTATTTTCAGAATTCTTGTTTCTGATGTCTATCTTGGCTTTCTCTAGTAGCTGTTCGGCATACTGGAGTCTGTTTACCAGGTCTTTCTGAGCAGCCGTTGCATGTTGCTGGTCGAGCTGAGCTGCTGCCAGGGCTGCTTGGAGCTTCATAACTTGTTCTGTTGTATCCTGCTCCCTCTCGCTGGGTGCTTTGAGTTGATCTTGAACTTTCACTTCCAGCTTGTCTATGCGATGTTGAGCACGTGTCAGCTCCTCTTGAAGGTGGGTGATGTGCTTGTCGCTCAGTTTCAGCTGGGTGGTGAAGGCATAGCTTAGTGAGCTCGTGATCTTGACTAGCTCCTCGTGGTTGTTGTTCTGGCTTGAATCTTGTGTCAGGAATCTTCTCAGGATTAGGATTATTATTAAAAATAATAACAGTTCAAATGTCTTTGGAGTGAGGCTGTCTGTTATGCCTCTCAGCCAAATGTTCACATCTTCCCCATGGGAAATGGGGTCTGCAGTCTGCGGCATGTTGGCACGCTGGGGAGAAGAGAGACTGACACAGATCTGTGTGGAGTAAAAGCCTATGTGTGGTGGGACAACTACCCACATAGCAAAGGTCTTCTGGCCCAGATCCGGGCCACACATGACTTCTCCCTTGGCCCAAGTACCACAAAGAATGACGGCCCGGAAGTGGCCCAGAACTGGATTAAAGACTCGGGCCACACATGGGCCATAACCGGCCCGAATCTCAGCCAGTTAACCAGCCTTAGCTGGCCCTTAAGTAAACCAGAATCCCCGAATCTGAGCCACACCTGAGCCCTATATAGCCCAGACCCAAGCCAGACAGGAAGCAGTGTCAGCCCAGATCTGGCCCGAATGGATTTCACACAGGCCAGATGTGGGCCGGATACAAACACTATATTGAAAAAAACACTATATTGCTGTCTGGGAATTTTAATATTTCACATTATTACCTTGTATATTACTATGATCGCAATTTTACATTTTGTGACATGCTTTAATGTACACACAATCTACACTGAAAAAAAAAAACAATAAGGAAATTTACTATAATTTGGAAATTATAAATCTATGTATCTAAGTTAAGTAAAAAAAAATAAAAAATAAAAAAATAAAACAATAAGTACATGTAACTTGACCTGTTAAATTGTATTGAGTAAATTTAAATTAAATTAGACAAAAGAAATTGCACTGTAAAACCTGACAAGTAACTTAGAGTAAATAGATTGCCTCGTTTTAAACAATGTAAGTTTTAAAACTTTGAATTCAAGTAATTAAGTGATTAACTAAGTGCTGATTGAGAATTAGTGATGAACAGCTGCTGCTAACAAACAGAATCACTGAAGAAAAGAGAAACACAAGAACTACTACAACTGACTTCAGACACAGACTTAGATGAAATCAACTGAAATAAAATACATGAAATCTCTCAAGATCTGATTAAACAACCCCACAAACAGCATCACCAGCTCCACTTATTAATAACCAGACTGACTTTATTTCTGGCAGACGTCTACAGGAGATCTTATTGAGAATGAACTAAGGTTTAGATGTTGATTTATTGTTTCATTTGAAGTAACCATGTTAGAGATCACTGTTTGTATTAGTTGGGCTCTTGACCCTTGATTTCTGTCTTAGTCTTTTCTCTGGCTGTTATAACCATGTGTTTCTAAAACACATCTGTTGTAACTCAAAAGCCCAGAAGAAATATCATTAGGTGTTCACCTGTACCTAGTTGTAGGCTGTTATGTTTTATAGCTGTGATGATAATTATCAGTTATTGAGCTGTATGGAGTCTGATCTCTGATGAAATAAGTGTTGTGTAATTCGTTGAAGTGATTCTAGTAAAAATTATTCTAAGAGCCAGTGGTTCGATGATCTTTAGTTAATAAAAAAAGGACTTTCCAAACACTTTTTACACATACATTTATCTTTTACGCCATGAATTGGTCAAACACAGACATAAATAATCAGAATATGAACCTCTACAATGGTGACGAAAAAACACACACTGCAGCATTTTTTTTTATGGTCACCATTGTTGAGGTTCATATTCTGATTATTTATGTCTGTGTGTGACTTCCTAACAACATAGAAGACCAAACTGTTTGGAAAGTCCTTTATAATAACTGTTTGTCACAGAACTACTGGCTCTGAAACACTTTTACTATAATCAATCTAAATAAATAACACCTGTTTCATCAGACAACGTACACCTCAATAATTGATGATTATCATCACCAATATAAAGAATAAGGTACAGGTTAACACCTGATTATATTACTTCTAGGCTTTTGAGTTACAACAAACATGTTTTAGAAACACACGGTTATAACAGCCAGAGAAAAGACTAAGACAGAAATCAAGGGTCAAGAGCTCAACTAAAGCAAACACTGATCTCTAACATGGTTACTTCAAATGAAACAATAAATCAACATCTAAACCTTAGTTCATTCTCAATAAGATCTTCTGTAGACGTCTGACAGAAATAAAGTCAGTCTGGTTATTAATAAGTGGAGCTGCTGATGCTGTTTGTGGGGTTGTTTCATCAGATCTTGAGAGATTTCATGTATTTTATTTCAGTTGATTTCATCTAAGTCTGTGTCTGAAGTCAGTTGTAGTAGTTCTTGTGTTTCTCTTTTCTTCAGTGATTCTGTTTGTTAGCAGCAGCTGTTCATCACTAATTCACAATCAGCACTCAGTTAATCACTTAATTACTTGAACGCAAAGTTTTAAAACTCACATTGTTTAAAACGAGGCAATCTGTTTACTCTAAGTTACTTGTCAGGTTTTACAGTGCAATTTCTTTTGTCTAATTTAATTTAAATTTACTCAATACAATTTAACAGGTCAAGTTACATGTACTTATTGTTTTTTTTTTTTGTTTGTTTGTTTTTACTTAACTTAGTTACGTAGATTTATAATTTCCAAATGTGTGTAATTTACTTGAAAAATGCTTGTGCAAAAACTTGCCAAATAAAAATTAAGTAAATTTCCTTATTGTTTTTTTCTCAGTGTAGATTGTGTGTACATTAAAGCATGTCACAAAATGTAAAATTGCGATCATAGTAATATACAAGGTAATAATATGAAATATTAAAATTCCCAGACAGCAATATAGTGTTTTTTTCAATATAGTGTTTGTATCCGGCCCACATCTGGCCTGTGTGAAATCCATTCGGGCCAGATCTGGGCTGACACTGCTTCCTGTCTGGCTTGGGTCTGGGCTATATAGGGCTCAGGTGTGGCTCAGATTCGGGGATTCTGGTTTACTTAAGGGCCAGCTAAGGCTGGTTAACTGGCTGAGATTCGGGCCGGTTATGGCCCATGTGTGGCCCGAGTCTTTAATCCAGTTCTGGGCCACTTCCGGGCCGTCATTCTTTGTGGTACTTGGGCCAAGGGAGAAGTCATGTGTGGCCCGGATCTGGGCCAGAAGACCTTTGCTATGTGGGTAAGTGTTGTATCAGTGATTGTGAACCACTAGTGAAATGTGGTGATGACTGTGTTGGTCTCAGGGTGTCTAAGTAGACTAGAGATGCGAAGACTTTGTCACTCTAATGAGGAAGAGGAAAAGAGAGACAGAGGTGAAAAACAAATTCAAATGACAAGCAAAATTTCTGTTTTTCAAATGAGGAAAATTATTTTTTCCAATGAAATGTTATCAAAAACGTAAACAATATTATTATATTTCTTGCTTTGGACAAAAGAATACAATAATAATTCTGATATCTCTTTTCTTAGTCTGACAGGATTGACACCGTACACCTTTCAGTTGGACGGCTCACCAGGGAGTCAGCGAAGGCGACAGTTGCTCAACACGTATCTCTATTAAATTGATCTCAACGTTGGATGAGATGCTAAAACTTTGATTGCGTTTCCAAATGTAGGGAGGTTATGAAGAACAAATGAGAGGATGATTACAATCAAATTCATAAGGATGATTCGTCGTCTTTGGCACGATTGTGTATTTACTTCACTTAGAATTGATTGATGGTTCTTACATGTCCTACAAATGTAAAAAGAGAAGAGGAAAGTAAAGGAGAGAGAGGACGGAGATGGTAAGTCTCAGTAGCGGTTATCTCAACTACAAGGAGAGCGTTGTGTTAGTTGCTGCACAACTAATCAAACAAAATAAACTTTAAGTGAAAGAGGGTTGTCTTTCTAATTTATTTGAACTCGTAGTGAGGGATAACAATGTCTCCTTTTAAGGGCTCA
Organism: Carassius gibelio; assembly: GCF_023724105.1. Lineage (NCBI taxonomy): Eukaryota > Metazoa > Chordata > Actinopteri > Cypriniformes > Cyprinidae > Carassius > Carassius gibelio. The sequence continues at coordinate 11,666,404 of NC_068417.1, read as the reverse complement.
GGTTTGTCGTTCCCAGGCTAGGATACACAAGTAAAGAAATGGTAAGAAAAAGTAAAATTAATAAATGGGCAAAATATGCAAAAATGAAATTAAAAAGAGGAAATCAATACGTAAAACAATAGTGGTTAAGTGTATAACCAAAACAGGAAGAGGGGTAAAATGCATTCAAATAAGTAACGGTCTGAATAGCATATATTCAGATGGGTAATAAATAAATTAGGAAGAATAAGTTTACTTTAACTTCCAAAGTTCAAGGCTTATTCATTCCTAAAATAATTAGACCCAAAAGAGAATACTAGAAATAAAAGATCATATGAAATGATCTGAGAGGGAAATTTTAAATGCTTCCAAATAAATGTAATGTTTCAATTAAATTTCAATTTGACAATTAATAATTGTGAGTGAGTATTTCCCTTTCTAGTAAAATGAAAATAAGTGGTCTAGTGAGAAGAGAGAGCGATAAAAAGAAAGAGACTAACAAGTGTTAGTTAAGATGTTTAAAATGGTTAAATCACGTCAGCGTTGCCCAAACACACATTATTCTACCACTGGATGGTAATGCTAACGGCTAACCTTGAAGGCTAGTGGCTTTAGTATAGACTTCAATGTACATGCAATGGTTTCGTTAGCTTAGCGACACCGCGGAGTTTGTGCGCTGCGCGTGCACAGTTCAGAGTTGCTCCGGAAGTACGTTAGGCTTCCGGGTCACGGTCGTCACTATGGCAACCAAAACACATTCTAGTGGATTAGCACATGAATCGTTGCATTGTTGCAAATACAGTTAAGCATGTTACATGAAATGTCGGCTCATTTCAACACTGTACAAATAACAACACCGCCTTTCAGTTGGTTTTGCGATGTGGCACTTAAACTCTCAGTTTGTATAGAGTTAAATTTATCTTAATTCAAATAGCAGCTTCCTGCTGTAGTTATTATATCAATCTCAGCAATTTGATTCTCCGTGCCAGTTTTTCTGGACACAAACATAAAAGTTTTCCTTCGCTGTTGGTACACAGTTAAAATTTACTTGATCAAGCTTTTAAAACACTCCCATTGAAATTACTCTCGGACACACGCCGTGTTACGCGAGATTGCATTCACTTTGTGAACGGATACAAATGGGCAAACATTGTTCTCTAATGTTTAACGTTAACTTAGGGGAGTCGAATATCAAATTTGATTCGGCAGTGGAACACGCACTGGCAATCAAACTATATGAAATATGAATACGGGGACTTTGATAAATAGATTGAGGAACCCGCTCAAAACTATTCTTTATTCACCGATTTATATCCCTTTTGAAACACTAACAGTTTAGCTCCGTTCAGCAAACAGTGACTGAGATAGCGTTTGAGACACTGGAACACGCAATGAAATCAAATCAGCTATAAAACAAGGCATTACACAAATGAGGAACACACTCAATTTCTACCTTTTTGTACGATCTCAGATGTTTACTTTTAAGTTCACTTACTGCTGTTAACCCTTTCGAGTCGATTAACGCATATATGCGTTTTGAGTCATTTTCTCCTGATAACCCCGAAAAGAACTTAAATTACACTCTCAGTTTTAATCGTACAGATAAGAGCAATACATCAATCGAATCTGTAAAGAGTCTAGTTTTTTTTTGGATACAGACATAATAACAAAAAACCTTTGTGCACTTATAAAATAAAGATAACAAACAAGGTGCGCTGTCTACAGTCTTTATCTCCGCTGATCGTCATGTACAAACATTTCATTAAAATGAACTGTAACTCCGTGAATACTCAAAGAAGAGACATGAGAGAGATATCTATAGAAAGCCTGGAATGTCTCCTTTTAAACTAAACAGGTGCTGTCGAAAACAAATATTCTGAGATAAAGTAATCCATATGAAAACAACGCAATGTCTGTTTTTCATATCTCCGCTCATTATATCTAATGTGACCACGCCCTCGCGCTGAACGCGCTATTCAGATTCAAACTGAAGCGCGCGGCTTGAATACGCCCACACAGAAGAAAAAGCAGCCAGACTATTCTTCAAGTTTTTATTTTATTTTACTGTTTGCTTCGCGATGAGAGGACTAAGACATAATTCACCCCAAAAAGGTGTGATGTGGTTGAGGATTTGAGAAATGGATTTCTTCAGAAAAAAGAATGAAGCACTTTAATCAGCAGAGATCATAAACATGAGTAAGTCTCTTTTTATTTATTTGTACTAGTTTTCACATAACGTGTAAACATTTTACTAGTCAGACTTTTTCCAAAGACTTTTTCCAAACTATAATTCCTGACTAAACGTATAATCAAGTGAAACATTATGAAGTTTCAATAACAATATACAATACTATACCATTCAAAAGCTTGATGTAAATAATATAAATGTGACAAATAGAGATAACTCTAACAAATGTAAAAACAATGCAGTTCTTTCGATTAATTCCCCCTAAAAAAACCTGAAAAATATTATCAGCTCTTTTCAACATTAATAATAATAATAATAATGATGATGATAATAAATGGGGTTTATTTGGTAGAAAATAAGATTGTTAAAAGGATTTCTGAAGGATTGTGTGACTGAAGTAAGGATGCCAAAAAAATTGTTTGAAAGTCAGCTTTGATTGTTCCTAATAAACTGTTTAACTGCTCCCCCAAGTGGATATTAAATTATGTTGTGGGATAATTAAATATATTCTTAATAAACTACAAACTAAAATTATATACTTTTATTTTGTTCTCACATTCTTTCTTGTAAGTCCTCCCTCAGTGGCACAGTTGAATGAGAGGCTCATTATGCAGCTCATTATGCAGGCCTTTGTCTTCTCAGGTGTAAATCACAATGATATTCATGATAGTTGACGCCTACTCGCATATGACTTTTACCAACAAAAAGTGTTTTAGAAAATTTAAATCAATATATTGTTTTCTGTGAATGAGTAAACAAGATGATTTTCACATCATTCAGAAAGAAAAATTCTAGGCTACAAGCTCCAGTTCTCAACTTTTCCGGCAACCAATTTTATGTATGTGTTTTATTGCCTTATTCAAGTGATTTAACATTTTTAGTTTTTCACTAACCATGCATAACATTTTTTTTCTCAAAAATACAATCATGTACATGCATGCCTTTCACATATTATTATAGCCCAGTTTGTGCTGATTACAGTGATATTAGACTTTACCCATTTAGATATTTATAAGAAACTGAAAAAAGCACAAATGTCAGGGCATGACAAAACTTCTCAAGGCCCCAAAAATACCCTTAGACTCCAGAGGGTTAACAAAGGGGAGACGGACTCGAGTTAAAGTCTCCTCTAGCTCCTTTCATTCAAGCGGGAGGGCGCGCGCTGTTTTCGTCACGCGTCACACAAACACACACACACATACTCCGGTCTCGCAAGCTTCTCAGCTTTCATTCCTTTAGCAAAATCAAAGATTAAATAACTTGGTTTATGCTCACAATTTAGATTAAACTGCCCGCAATCATTCTCCACCATTATAAATGTAAGGGAAACAGGTCAATTTAGCTCAGAGGGAATCATTTAAGATTTTAAAGGGAATTTGAACAGAATCACTGTTTCACGGCTGGTCACGGAGACGCCCTGCGATTCAGTGAACTAGCCGTTTAACATCAAATCTGCGCTGGATACTAATATCCAAACTATAGTGAAACACTATCAATTAGCACAGTAACAAGATCGACAGTTTAAGACATTAACTTGTAAGCACAAAACACAAGATACTTCTCTTTTCAATATGAATAAGGCTTTATTAGATAAATCTAAGACATATAAACTAATCTAACACATAAACGCACGCACACACACATTCACACAAGTTGTAGGAAGGTCGAAAGTTAAGGAAAGATGAGTTTAAGAGAATGGAAATATGGAATCCCAAGTTTACAGCAATACGTTAAATTGCATAGACATGAACAACCATCAATCACGTAATTAGCCCTTGCATTGAGTTCCTCAATGTGACAAAAATTATACTAGATACACCAGCACAACAAATATCTGGGGATACGTTGCCTTAGTTTCCTGTGAAAGGAACTCCCGTTGAAAGGGGTATCCCGGTGTCGCTGATTGGCTGGAAGTTCAGTAGTGAAGTGACGTCTTGGGAAGCCCGTGGTTGTTGGGCGTTGACTGAAAGTGCAGAGTCGTGTGCGCTGGTTGAAGTTGAACGGGCATCCGAGGTCAGGCGTCGGAGACTCGACGTTACAAAACTTAACTCAGAACACGAAACTCAAACGGAAAAGAAAAGAAATAAAGTTTGACGAGACTAGGTTGTGTTCCTTCTCATTGTGGCATAGAAGCAGTAGGCAGGCACGCTGGAACCGCGCTCAAAGAACAATGACGACTAACCGCATGGCTAGATGCTTATAGCTAAAGCTAGGTAGCAAAGCTACAAGCTAAAAGCTAAGAGCAGGCATGACTGATAGCATGAGCAAGGCTGGAACTAAAAGCAGACTAAAAGCCCGCATGACTGATAGCACAAGCAATGCTAGACTAAAAGCCGACATGGCTAATAGCAGCAGCTAGACTAGAACTAAAAGCAAAAATTTAATCGTATCCAAAGTATTTAAACTTTCCTGTTGGCCACCCCTCAAATGTTGCCTTGACCAATCAGATATGTTCTTGGGGTGGGTATCATAAATCATTTGTTTATCTTACCAAGCATGTGGTTCTTGCCTCACAGGGTCTAATTTTGGACATGATTCCTATAACATGATTATGATATATTTTACAAATAAATGATTGTCAGGACAATATCAAGCAAGAAAATGCGATTATTTCAATACTAGACATGACTATGTATCCTATAGTTATAAAAAGACATACTCAATAAGTGATTATACATGATAGTCAAATGTGTGGGTTACACGTAAATGAATATGGAGTTAAGCAATGGAATGATTCATTCATAAGTCTTTTTTGAGTTCATTCTGGTCCATATATAATGTATAAAAAGGGTTTCTTTGCCATTCTCTGGCAAAGGACTTTTCTGTGAAGACAAAGGTTTAAAGCCCTTCCCCCTTAGGAATTTCTGGTTCTTCTGGGTGGGGGGGAAGTCAATGCAAGTATTTAACTTGATCTCCTGGGTTTACATGTGATGTCCAGCGTTGCATTTCAATCACGAACAATAAATTTGACAATCTCTTCTTCGAATTAAAATTGTTAATAATTGTTCTATTGGTGTTAATGTTGAAAGCTGTTGTGTGAACAAGTTGGTTGGTTGGTTATCTTGCTTGGTTCTTGTGGCACTAGAACTGATTTATGACTTCCTGAGGAATTCAGCTCATGTTTCAATGCACACAGCTCTGATAGACTCTTTGATTTGTCTGATTTGACTCATTTCTGCTACAAGAATATGCTGAATTCAGAGTGCCAGAGCAAATGCATTTGTTTCAACCGCTGCGTGAGTAACAATGCTTACCTTTAATACAACACTTCCAGCTGTATCATCTGGAGACTTGTGTTAACTTGATAGCTTTATAAAAGTTTGCCCCAGATGTTGGATGGCGACAGATTTAGTGTGCGAGATATTGTACTACAAGCCAGTATGATATATGCCTGTTGTGTACTGTTACGGTATCTAGAAGAAACAAGCATCATTAGGATTCAGGGGATGATTCTAGAATTTTCACTGTGCAATAAAACCTTTAGTTACTGGTCCTCAAATGATATCAGTGTCCAATTGTATTATCTTCTGTGAATTTGTGTTGTCTTCCAAGAGAATGGTGTAGTGGTGCAGAAGTCTCCTAATCCAAGTGAGGTTCACATCACATTGTATTATTGTGACAGGACAGTTATATATCAATTTCTTAAAAAAAAAAAAAAAAAGTGTAGCCTATCACAGATTTTACCATGGGCATTATTTTACAGAAATGTGCATAATGTTGCTGTCTGTTTGTTTGTTTTCGGAATATCTTTAGACTTTTTCTTTTGCTTGTGATGTTTGTGTGTTTTTTGTCATTAAATGATTTTAGAGTTTGTCATAAACACTAGGCTAATAAATTCCTTTTAAAATAATAATTGTTTCTGTTCATTCAAGTTCAAAACTCTGTTAAAACTCTGAAACACTAAACTTTCACTTTTCCTTTAAAGGGGGGGGGGGTGAAATGCTATTTCATGCATACTGAGTTTTTTACACTGTTAAAGAGTTGGATTCCCATGCTAAACATGGACAAAGTTTCAAAAATTAAGTTGTAGGCTTTTGCGTTGAAAGCATGTGGAAGCTGTGACATTACCGTGAGGGGAAATAAACCATCATCCAAAACAAACCATGGCTAACAGTCAGATTCAGCCGTTTATTTATGATCCAGAATCAGATCCCGAAGCTGAAACTGAACGAGAGCAGCAGCAGCAACGACTCGCTCCGAGCGGGGCTCGAACCCGGGTCTCCGGCATGGGAGGCGGACGCACTAACAAAGAGGCAGAGGTATTTTAAAGGGGGGAGTGAAATTCTATTTCATGCATACTGAGTTTTTTACACTGTCCATGTTTAGCATGGGAATCCAACTCTTTAACAAAGTTTCAAAAATTAAGTTGTACGTTTTGAAGGAGTATTTTTGTTCCAAAAAAACCTCTTCCGGTTTGTCACAAGTTTCGGAAAGTTTTTTTCGAGTATGGCTCTGTGTGACGTTAGATGGAGTGGAATTACCTTATATGGGTCCTTAGGGCACTTCTGCCGGAAGAGCGCGCGCTCCCATATAGCACAGCACTGAGAGCACAACAGACGTTCACTGATCAGAGCGAGAGCGTCGCGAAATGTCACAAAAGAAGTGTGTTTTTGGTTGCCAGGGCAAGACAACCCTGCACAGATTACCAAAAAAAAAACAGCATTAAGGGACCAGTGGATGGAGTTTATTTTTACAGAGCATCAACGGAGTTGTGCAAGTGTTTTTGTTTGTTCCCTGCATTTCGAAGATGCTTGTTTTACAAACAAGGCCCAGTTTGACGCCGGATTTGCACATCGTTTATTTCTTAAAGATGATGCAATCCCAACGAAAAAGGGTCACGATCGTGTGTTGGATCCGCAGGCGGTGAGTAAAACTGCTTCAAATATCTCTGTGTTGTTAACTTAGCTATCGGCGTGTAAGCACATCAAGTAAACAACATGCGATGTTGTCATCAAACTGCACTTTCCACATGTAACTTACAGCTAAAAAAAAAAAAAAAAAAAAAAAAAAAGACGACATAAAGTGGAACTTAGTCATTTTCCAAACCGCTAAGCAAATATGTACAGTTTCAGTACATACCACATAGAGACGCCTTTGCTGATGTTGCTCTTGTTAAATTTCAGCCTCTGGATCTGTGTCACAGCTTCCAAACGCTCTCAACGCAAAATCCTACTGGCGCTCGTGATTCTTTAGCTCCGCCCACACGTCACGCCTCCAGGCACTCGTGTTTTTCCGTGAAAAATCGGTACAGACTATCTTTCTCTTATGAATATAATAAAAATAAAGACTTTTTGGAGTTATGAAGGGTGCAGTACTACTCTATAGGTACTCAAGATTAACAGGATATTGAGTGAAAACGAGCATTTCACCCCCCCTTTAAGCAGTTTTACTCACAAATACACACATATTTTGAATATTTATGACATATTTCACAGATGCTGAAATATTTAGCATGTTAAATATCTGGACCTGTCAGTGACTCGATTTGATTAGAAATTGCATAGAATGAGCGGGTTTAGAGCATTCAGGAAGGCCAGTAATGACACTATTGTTCCAGTGGTGAAGATTTAGCAGCCTATGCTTTCCAGTAAATTGTATTTCTTAAGGGTCAAGGTCTGTCTGCACAGCAAAATCCCCAGTGTTAATTTAACACTCTTGAGTGTGGACTCATATAAACACTAAAGCAGTGTTAAAAGTAACACTGAAGCAGAGTTGAAGTTAATGAGATAATTAAGAAGTTAATTGAGTTATGATTGAGCATTATTGAAGACACCTGATGTTAACAAGCAGAATCACCAAACGAGAAAAATCACAATTTGTATCACCATTATAGTGGTCAGTGTTTGCTTTAGTTGTGATCTTCGCTTGTAACTTTAATTTTCTGATTTATGTGTCAAGCCAAGAGCAAAAATCATTGGGTGGTGATTATGTTTTAATGTAATTATTGCTTGACCTTAATCACTGAACTCATTTACAGGCTCTTCTCTTATTATCGCATATTATTGATTGTAACAGCTTTGATTCCACAACAAAAGAGTCTGTAATTTCTCTACATTTTTGATACTGTGATTTTGATTTTTTTTTTCTTTTTATTGAACTTTAGGCACACACAGATAACAAAAATCAGCATATTAATATCAACAACGGTGACAAACAGCATATTCAGATAAACAGATCTACTCTGAACATCACAAAACTAGATACTAAAAAAGCTCATAATTTATTCATACCGCAACGCATGATGGGAGCCATGGATGAGTTTTTATTGGCTACAACATGCTTTTTTGATGGTCACCGTTGTTGTGATGCTCACGCTGATTCTTGATGTCTGTGTGTCTAAACTAAAGAACTCTTTCTTTATGTAGAATTAACTTTTAAAAACGTGTACACAGTTAAGAAACCCAAACTCAGCCAATCAGGTAACTTCATGACAATTAGTCCAAACCACAGTCAAGACCATAAGATCGCCTTGGCTCTGGTCTGTCTGTGTGTGTGTGTTACGACTGAGTTACCACAGCCACACAAAATCTAAAGTAAACATCAGAAGGTTCAAGATCCCAACTAAAGCAAACACTGACCACTATAATGGTGACACACAAATCGTGATCGGTTGGTGATTCTGCTTGTTAACATCAGGTGTTCAAATTAAATCAAATTCAAATTAACACTGGAGATTTTGCTGTCTGGCTGATATCTTCTGCTGGACCCTGCAGCTAGATGTTGTAACTACACATTATGTGGGCAAAAGATTATTGACGGTCATGCATTTATAGTTTTATTGTAGCTGTAGATGTACAAAATCACTTTTTTGTTTGTTTTTGTAAAATCATAAAATATATTTGGTTATTTGTGTTGGACCTGAGGCTGAAGGAGTACAGTGAGTAATCACATTGCATTATGAATCGAGTTTCATGTTACATGCTTACAAAGACAAAATGCAGTAACATCTAAGAAAAATTGTGTTTACATTTGCACTTTTGAGTTGAATTTCGCTTGATTTATTTTTTACACTTTAGGCCATACTCATCTCGCACAGAACAGATAACGGTCTTAAACTATTTTGAGAAAAGTTGTTGTGCTGTGCCTTTTGTACTGTAGCACTGTTATTCTACTAAAAGCTTTAGTTTGCGTGTTATGATATTTCTTCTTATTTACTCATGAAAACGGATGAAAATAAAATAAATGATCAATAACCACAACATGAAGTCATACATTGTCATTTTAGAAATAGAGAAAAATAACCAATGGATCTACCACTGGGGTCAAGGTTTTTTTGTTCATATTGCATAACGTATGTGATGTTTTCATATTTCACAGTAATATCAAAGTTATTTTTTTGGTAAAACATTAAAATGTATTAACTCAGTATTTGAGTAAACTGGTTTTGTTTAAAGCAGAAGTCAAACTGTGAACATCATACAGACCGGAATGGGAAAAAAAAACACACATACTTAAACCACAAGCTATTGACGCATTAAGACAAACACACACAAACTGACATGAACCACAGCTGTCCAGTAATAGACACAAGCTCCTGCACACCTTTGTACAAAAATAATTTATTCATTTTGGCTCACAAAATACCAGGGGGCCTCTAAAGATGTTGAACTCCAGGATCCTAGGCAAATCTGCTCACTACCATATATTGAGAAACTGGTTAAAACAATGTGAAAACATGTGGTTTGCTCATCATTTTAGCCTGTGGTTCTTAATCCTGGTCTGGCATCCCAAGCTCTGCCATGAACTGAGCAGACAGATGTTTACTGCTGCTTATTGACTGAGCACTGGATATCTGGTCACTTGACAAAATGCACCCTGGGGGAACAACCTTGCTTGTCAACAAGAGAGCAGTTTTAGATCTCCCTGTGGTTTTCAACATTTTTCCAATTTTGATTTGCATTTGTTGCTAATAGAGTGCTAATTTAATCTCACCAATCTCAAAACTCAAATACTTCAGCTCGATCTGGTACAATTGTGTGAAGATTGGTCATCTTCTAGTGACAACACCTGCGTACACCACATCCTCCTCCTCTTTAACATTCTGTAAAAAACAAAGATTTCATAAAATCGTCTGAATTAAAATGTTTGATACCAGTTTGTGATTGACTGTTTTCATACAGCTAAAATAACAGTGATGCACATAAGATTCAATCTCAGCCAAATAAAATAAATAGTTGGAAAGTGTTGCAGACTTGTCAAGCAGGTTTAACTTTGAATTAAAAAATAAATAAATATAATAATAATAATAATACTTTTCTGTATCTGTCTCACTCTTAAACATGTACTCATGCAGTATGTGCATTTGTCACTTTCGGTTCCTGTAGACGATGGTTTTCTTGTGAAAACATAGTTTAACAGGAATTTCTTGAAAATATATGTTTTTACTCACTTTTTAAAAAATGTAAAAGTCTGTATAGTGTTAAAGGTCCCCTTCTTCGTGATCCCATGTTTTAAACTTTAGTTCGTGTGTAATGTTGTTCTTAGAGTATAAATAATATCTGTAAAATTCTAAAGCTCAAAGTTCAATGCCAAGCGATATATTTTATTTAACAGAAGTCGCCTACAAAAAACAACCCGTTTGGACTACAGCCCTCTAGTTCCTGCAGTAATGACGTCACTAAAACTACCCGTTTTTGACTTACCTCCACCCACATGAATTAAAAAAGGGGGCGTGGTCTTGTTGCGCTCCGACGGAGAAGAAGAAAGAGCTGTGTTTGTTTTTGCCATGTCGTCGAAACGCTTATTTTCATCTCGGAGTCAAATCATCTTTGTTTGGGCTTCCCAGGGACGCTGTACTTGGAGATCAATGGTTACAATTTATTTTTAACTCGGTTCCCGAAAATTATAATCCACATGTAAAACTATGTGCAGCACATTTTGCTGAGGACAGCTTTCTCAATCTCAATCAGTTTAATGCCGGATTTGCACAAAGATTATTCTTGAAAGACGAAGCAGTTCCCTCTTTGTCTGGAGAAGGCGTTGTTTATGGACCACAACCGGTAAGTGTATTTTATTATTTAAGTTGGTGCGTTTAACAGTTTCTGTAACTTAATACACAAAGGGCAAAGCTGTTTAGCTTTGTTAACTAGAGGTTAGGGCTGTGCAAAAAAACAAATGCGATTTTCATGCGCATCTTGTCAGTAAAAATGCTCCTGTGATTATAAATACGTCTCCAGCATGTGCGTTCTAGCCCAATCGTGTTTCCAGGAGGGCAGCGTGCGCTCAGCTGGTGTCGAATCACAACACAGGAACCGCTGGCCCAATCAGAACTCGTTATGTATTTCTGAAGGAGGGACTTTATAGAACAAGGAAGACATCAGCCTGTTTTTATGACAGTGAAAACAGCGGTATACAGATAGGTGAATTGTGTGAAAAATACTGTGGTTTTTTTACATGCGAAACATGAACACGTTATATTGCACACTGTAAACACAATCAAAACTTCAAAAAAGCACGAAAAACGGGACCTTTAATGGTAATGTTTACTGATCCTGGACTCTTTTTCAGTTGCTTTAAAAACATACTCCAGTAGAAATTACCTACAGCAGAGGTTGTTTTTCTCGTGATCTGTCACATACAAGCACAGTGGATTCACATAAGTCTGCAGTGACATAAAAACAATAAATTGGAATAAATGATTTTTACCGGTTTCTGTGCTTTTCTTTTGTAGAATGTTGTTTCGGCGTAAGTGATCTCCTCTTCATCTTCACGAGTCTGGACTGTTTCAATGAAAACAGAGGCATTAAAAGATAAATCAATTGTAACTATAGAGTATCATTATTATATTAGTGTTATTTTTTCAACTATGTGTCAAACGGGCTGCATAAATTCCGTGGCCTGATGGTTAGAAATTTTAACTTGTAACCTAAAGGTGAGTTTATCTCTCTCTCTTACACACACACACACACACAAACATATGATCCCTATCAAAGTATAAGCTAGCGGTGAAATTTGGAAATACATTCTTTGCTGATCATTTATAAATCATGAAGAATTTTAACAAGGTTTAGTATAATTATATATATATATATATATAACTGAATGTGACTGTAATTTAATTAACTTTAATCAATTTGTTACAAGTTAGGGTTAGGGTTAGGGTTAGTATTACTTATCACAGTTAAAAGCAGTAGGTTACTCTTGCCTTCTTGGCCAGTGTTTCTGTGTTTTCTGCGGATGCAGACGACTGCAGCAACAATCAACAGAGATCCAACAACAGAGATCACCACGATCAGAGAGATGAGATGAGAAGAAGACCGTGCTGCTATGTCTAAAGAGAGACAGTGATGTAATCGTAAAAGTGATTGTGTCTGTCTGATCTATAAAATATACAGAGATAAGGTCAGTGAATAATACGAAATTATTAGCTCTGCTGTACCTGAACATGTGAGACAGAGCTGAGTGATGTCCAGATGTGTGGTCTGGTTTGTGATGGGATTGTTGATCACACAGCTGTAGCTGTTTTTCTCCTGATATTCCACCTCCAGAGGTAGAGAGAGACTGATGCTGAGATCAGACACACTGATGCTGGACAATAAACTGTTTCCTTTGTACCAGGAGAGAGTCACATGACCCACATTCACCACTGAACACAACAATGAACAATTCTGCTGAGATGAAGATGATGATGATGAACATTGTGAAGAGTTTCTGATGATGACAGGAACAGACAGACGAGCTGAAAAAAATATTTGAATAATTAATACTAGGTGTTGATTGAGAGTTTGTGATGTCATTCAGCGATTGTGTCTATTGTGGATTTAGAATTGTAAAATGTGTCAATAACAATGTAAGTCCAGAAGACATGAGAAGACAAAAATGAGTGTGTATCTCAAGTTTTACAATTCCAGTATTGAAAAATCAAACAATCATGATACGTCATATAAGTTGAAGCTATAACAAGAAAAAAAAAAAGAAAGAAAAAGAAACCAGTACTTAACTCACCGTAGACAGTGAGAGTGAAGTTCTTGATCACACTGCTGGTCTGTAGTTGATAGAGTCCAGTGTGTTCAGTTCTGGTGTTCATGATGGTCAGAGATCCAGTTTGATGATCCAGCTTCAGTCTGTCTCTGAATCTCCCATCAAGAATATCATCAAATACAGTCATTGTGTCGGCCAGTACATTGATTTCAGCTAGTGAAGTCTTGTTATATCCAAACCTCCACAGAATCAGATCATCATCCATCATTTCAGTAAAACCAGAGTCTAGAGTGACTGAATCTCCCTCCGTCACTGACACTGACTCCACTGTAACCGTATCAGCAAATACTGGAAAACAAAAAACTGGTCACATATAATGCTAATTGCATTTATTTACTCAAGATCACTGGTTTGTAGTAATTATGGTATGAAGTGTAGATGACAAACAGAGAACAGCAGCACAGACACGAAACTTGTGACAACAGAAACACATCAACTGATTATATGTGAGCCAAGTGAAGTGTAGTTTAGAGCTTTATTAATTCCCTTGGGGCAATTAGTTTAGACTGTCTTGGCACTTCACATTCACAAACAACACTTAATACACATACACACGCAGCCCTACCAGACGCCGCATGAGCAGCGCACAGAAGTTCAGTAAACAGATAAAAAAAGAGAAATTAACACTAGAGAAAGATGTGTAAAGTGTGGTTTTGAACAATGAACAAATTAATCAGTTACAATACGCCTATTGAATTCAAGACCACTTTTACATGTGTAATAATGAAAATGAAAATCCACCTTGTATAAAAAAGCTACAAAATCCTTTTTTTAAAGTATAACTTACCAACAGGTTGCAAGCAGAACAAAATGACAGCATAAAACATTTTATTTGACATCTCTAATGTCCTGTCTGCGATTACAACACTGAAATTCCTGACAACAGACTGTTTTGACTTGAGAGAAGTGTGATACTAATCTAGTGTGTGTGTGTGTGTGTGTGTGTGTGTGTGTGTGTGTGTGTTTGGATCCTCCCCCAAAGTAGCTTGAACACCCTTCAGTCAGTGCAGTCCAGTTGTGCTCACATATACTATTAGTGTCACAATAATTTTCACTTCTGGCATGGCAGAAACCATGTAGGTTATAAATTTGCTTTGTTCTTATTTGTTAATTTGTATACATATAAGAATATATAATCCCATGCTGCTTCAGCGTTTTTAAGAAGCGGAAATGTTCAAGAACAAGAGGAACTGCTATGTGAATGAGCAAGTGTAGCAAGATTTCAAAAGTAGTAGATTAACAGAAAACAGGTAGTGAGCACAGCAGATTTTAGAAATTTCTTTCAATTTAAAAAAAATATATTTTTGATATAATTAAAAACAGATGTCAAAAACTGAATCTCAAGACCACGACCTTTCTAATGATATTCATACATTAAATAAAAGATCATTTTATTAACACAGAGCTGGGTCATCAGTGCTCCCCTGCGTGTTAACAGCTCAAAACTCTTGTTTGTTTATTGTGAAGTGAAAGGAATTCTTTGCTGATTTGCTGATTTTCACAGGGCTGCCAAGCCACACATTCTTTTCACAATTAGAGTGCTGAGTCTTACACGACTGACACTGTTCTCACACGCTCAAGCTAAACGTCTATTTTCTCATGCAGTGAAGCACCCTCAAATGAAAGAAGAGCAAAATTAGTTGAAAGTGTAATAGGATATTGGCGGAACAGATATCCAGTGCACATTTGTGTTTTTGTAATGTTGAGCAGTGTAGCCGATTAAAGCTCTGATTGGCCATTGCATTTAAGTTAATCAGAATACAATCGCTGCACAAAACAGGATTTTTTTTTTTTTCAGCACACTTGCAAAATCTACACAGAAAAGTGTAGACAATGCAAATAATTGTGCAATGTCACAAATGTCACAATTCTCTCACTGCACATTGCTGTTCCTGTTGGGGTAGTGGTTTTGCAGCACTCTATCATTCATTCATTCATTTAAAAAAACTATTTCAAAAGGATGTTTATGGTTTATTATTTCTATTTTATGACACTAAGCATCATGGCATTAATACTATCCATTTCCAGGGGTCAGAGAAAACTGCTGACAGGTTTTTGTTTTTTGTTTTTAACCCCAAACAAATCTCCTACCCAATCAAGGTCTCTGTAACCGGACGTCCATTCCATTGAGCTAATAAGTTCCCCAAAATGCTAAAAAGTCTTAAACTAGTTTCAGCTGCATTTCTGACGAAAAAACAGGCTTGTTTGAGGTTGCAACCGAGATGCGCCTTGCCTCACCTGAAATGTAAGCGACTGAAAGCAGCTGCAGTGAGAGGAGGAGTGAACAATTAAAGCGCAGGCAAGCCGGACAGATCTCTCTTCTCTTAGTGGATCTGACACCTGTGAGATCAAAGATGGCTATCGCGGGATTCACGCTCGTGCACAGTGTTGCTAATAAACTGGATGGAATTCAAGTTGCTTTTATATGAAAATAAATAAAATGAACAAGACACCCATTTAATTACACACCAAAGATGTGATTATCAATATTTTTTTCTTTAATACAGACATATGTGTTTTTATTTATTTTATATATTTTTTATAAAATTTTTATTGCATAACCCAAAGAGATCGCACTTTCAGATAGTTTGGTAATATTCACACATAACATATACACATAAAACATAATATTAGAGTTTTAAAATCAAACATTTTAAAAGACAACATTTCATCACAGTTGTTTAAACTAATGAGCATTAAGCTGTGTCCAATCCAATCCAATCCGCTTTATTTATATAGCACAGTTTAAATAACACAAGTGTACACCACAACAATAAAAAACACAATAGGATAAAAAAGATAAACACAATAAAATAAGAGTAATAGAATAAGATAAAAACAACAAGAAATTATAGAGATAAAATCAAATAAGATAAATAAATAAAATGCATTGCACACACAACACATTTAAATCACATTAATCACGATTACCTGGTATTAAAAGCCAGAGTAAAGAGATGAGTTTTAAGCAGTGATTTAAAATGAGACAGTGAGGAGACTTGTCTGATGTGTAATGGCAATACATTCCATAGTTTTGGAGCTGCAACAGCAAAAGCTCTTTCTCCTCTGAGTTTTAGCCTAGTTTTTTCAATTCAATTCAATTCAAGTTTATTTGTATAGCGCTTTTTACAAAACAAATCGTTACAAAGCAACTTTACAGAAAATTATGTTTCTACAATATTTAGTAGTAGCTAGTAGTTTGTGCACATTTGACAGGATTTTAGAAAAAATTAAAATAATAATAATAATACAAGACGTAGTCAGCTAGACGATGAACTATCAATATTATTAATTAAGTTATTATATGATTCAGTCACACATTTAGCAATAATTGTTAGTTCTGTTTGTTGATTCAAGGTTAGCATCATCTGGGGTCCTCTGAGGGTCAGCATCATCTCTTCTCAGGTGTTCTGGATCCAGACTGGAGCTTGTGCAAATCCTAGTTACCATGGGATGTAAATGCCGTGGCGAAACATAGAAACAAAATACAGACATCCTTAGCACAGCTGTTGATCCAACAAAGTAAAATTAGTTTAACCCAAGCTAGTGAATAAAAATGCACCTTTGATCAGATGCAACTACACTCACAAATAAAAGATACATTATTCGAATGCTTGGCGAAAGAGATGTGTTTTTAATCTAGATTTAAACAGAGAGAGTGTGTCTGAACCCCGAACATTATCAGGAAGGCTATTCCAGAGTTTGGGAGCCAAATGTGAGAAAGCTCTACCTCCTTTAGTGGACTTTGCTATCCTAGGAACGACCAAAAGTCCAGCGTTCTGTGACCTTAGGGTTCGTGATGGGTTGTAGCGTGGTAGAAGGCTAGTTAGGTATGCAGGAGCTAAACCATTAAGGGCCTTATAGGTAAGTAATGATAATTTGTAACTGATACGGAACTTATTAGGTAGCCAGTGCAGAGACTGTAAAATTGGGGTAATATGATCATATTTTCCTGACCTCGTAAGGACTCTAGCTACTGTGTTTTGGACTACCTGTAGCTTGTTTATTGAAGAAGCAGGACAACCACCTAGAAGTGCATTACAATAGTCAAGTCTAGAGGTCATGAATGCATGAACTAGCTTTTCTGCATCAGAAACAGATAACATGTTTCGTAGCTTGGCAATGTTTCTAAGATGGAAGAATGCAGCTTTTGTAACATTGGAAATATGATTTTCAAAAGACAAATTGCTGTCTAATATAACACCAAGATTTCTGACTGTAGAGGAAGTAACAGTACATCCGTCTAGTTGCAGATTGTAATCTACAAGATTCTGTGTAGTGTTTTTTGGTCCAATAATTAGTATCTCTGTCTTATCCGAATTTAATTGGAGAAAATTATTTGTCATCCAAGATTTTACATTTTTAACACTCTGTTAGCTTAGATAATTGAGAAGTTTCATCTGGTCTCGTTGAGATATATAGCTGAGTATCATCAGCATAACAGTGGAAGCTAATTCTGTATTTTCTAATAATATTACCAAGGGGCAACATGTATATTGAAAATAGAAGGGGACCTAGGACGGATCCTTGTGGCACTCCATATTTTACTGATGATAAATGAGATGACTCCCCATTTAAGCAGAGGTGGAGAGTCCAGGGGTCAGAAAGTAAAAGTCCTGCCACATTTTTGCTCCACCCATGAACTCAGCAGCTGATTTCACCAGAGGAGGAAACAAGTCATTCCTTCCAAGTCACAAACTAGTCTCAACTCAAATCCCAAGTCCTCAAAGAGTTAAAGTCAATGAGATAATTAAGAGACTAATTAAATGATGATTGTGCATTGGTGATGAACACCTGCTGTTATTGTGCGTTACAGAGGATCAGATGCTGATGTTTTATTGGTTAAAATTATGCCACCATCATGGAGATCAGTGTTTGCTTTAGTTGGGCTCTTGACCCTTTTAATAATTCAAAGTAATTTGCTTTTAAACACTTGTGGTTGTGTTACGTAATAAACATTAACACATTGCTGAATTAAAAGCTTGAAGTAGAAAATTTGATTGCCCTTTTTTCATCTAAAACATTTTAATTAACTTCATGAAGGTGTCTCTCTTTGGTTTGTTAAATTATGTTCAGCAATTACTGAACTACAAAAAAAGTCCTATTAAACAAATATTATTGTAATGCTTAAATATTGGGGGAAAAAATTGTACAGGCTCGGGATTTTAGACATGAGCACTTATCATATGATCCTCAACAGTGGTTACAATAATTATTCATGCTACAGTGCATAATCAGAGTTTTTACTATGGTGTTACCCAGCATGCACTTCAGCTTGAAGCGTTTTGTTGATTGTCACCATTGTTGAGATTCATATGCTGGGTCATGATGTCTGTGTGTCTTATTAGGAACAGATTTCGAAAAATTTATATTTATTACATACATTAGGAAATGTATTCATTATAGTGATTAAACCAACGGTTCCCCAAGGTAGGTTATTTAAAAACTGAACATTTGTTATTAATAAATACATAAAATTGTTTTGGAAATAAACAGGCTGATGCCTAATAATTACTTCATCATGTAAAACTGGCTAGTAACGGTTTTCTGCACAGCACTGATCACACTGTTTTATAACAGCACATGTACTTTTACAGAGAAATATCTAACATAAGAAACCAAAGGTCAAGAGCCCAACTGAAGCAAACACTGATCTCCATGATGGTGGCATAATTTTAACCAATAAAACATCAGCATCTGATCCTCTGTAACGCCCAATAACAGCAGGTGTTCATAACCAATGCACAATCATCATTTAATTAGTCTCTTAATTATCTCATAGACTTTAACTCTTTTAGGACTTGGGATTTGAGTTGAGACTAGTTTGTGACTTGGAAGGAATGACTTGTTTCCTCCTCTGGTGAAATCAGCTGCTGAGTTCATGGGTGGAGTAAAAATGTGGCAGGACTTTTACTTTCTGACCCCTGGACTCTCCACCTCTGCATTTAAGTAAACAAAATGGTAGCGATCGGACAGGTAGGATCTAAACCATCTTAGAGCCTGCCCTTGAATACCTGTATAGTTTTGTAATCGATCTATGAGTATGTCATGATCTATGGTGTCGAACACAGCACTAAGATCAAGTAAGACTAGAAATGAGATGCAGCCTTGATCTGACGCAAGAAGCAGGTCATTTGTAATTTTAATAAGTGCAGTTTCTGTGCTATGGTGGGGCCTAAATCCTGACTGAAATTCTTCATACAGATCATTTTCTGCCCAGACGGTATCGCTGCGACATATAGTTAATATCAGTTATACGCAGCATGCACGATACAAGGAAATGGTCTGTAATATCATCACTTTGAGGTACAATATCTAATGTATCAACGTGAATATTAAAATCTCCCATGATTAGCGCCTTATCAACTGTAACTAGAAGGTCTGAGAGGAAATCTGCAAATTATTTTAGGAATTCTGTATACAGCAGTGGTAATGTGTGTGAATAGAGTATTAGCAATGTAAGCGCAGTTAGCAGCAACCACGCTTGCTGATGCTAACTGGCTAAAAGCTGATAGCCGACCCGGGAGATCAAAATAAAACTAGTGATAGCGAGGCGCTCTGATTGTTTTTGTTGTAGAATACAATAGAGGATATATTCACACGTTATATAAACGGAAACGATGATGTATAAAATAGATTTTTAAGTTAAAAATAGTCAATGAAAAGAATATAGTGACGGAGCTCAATCGCAGTACAGCCGTCAACAACAAACAGGAAGTGACGTCTCTCTCTATCTGTGTAGTTCTAGGCACTGTCAGGAGCAGCTGGTCAGCTGACCTGAGAGAGCGGCTGGGAATGTAGGGGTGCAGCAACTCGGCGAAATACGGTAGGGCAAGGCCATTCAAGGCTTTAAAAGCAAATAAAAGTAGTTTAAATTGAATCCTAAAATGCACAGGCAGCCAGTGGAATGAAGCTAAAATAGGTGAAATGTGCTCATACTTTCTTGAGCCAGTTAAAAGACGAGCAGCAGCATTTTGAACCAGTTGCAGACGGGCAATGGAGGACACATTAACCCCCAAATAAAGTGCATTGCAGTAGTCCAGCCGAGTGGTCACAAAGGCGTGAATTACTGTCTCAAAGTGCTGTTTCTGGAGGACTGGTTTAATTTTTTTGCCAGCTGCCTTAACTGGAAAAAACTGGACTTCACTACGGCTTTAATATGGTATTCAAACTTAAGGTCAGTCGTCAGCAAGTCGTTTCCCATCGTGCTTTTGATCAACACAGTAGGTGGAGAGCAACTGCGCTCGACTGCAGAATCCGACACGTGCCTTGCGCTCGAGAGAGATTTTAGCCACACGTCAGCATTACATCAGAGCAAAGCCGGTATGCATCTCGCGCTGATCGTCAGTGATCGGTTCTGCGCAGATTTTGCTCATCTCAAACAAGCCAAGAAGCACCCGGCTGTAGCCTGCAGATCGAGGCGGGGCTGAACCTGGAGCGCCTACTCTGATTGGTTCGATCGTCTTTCAAAGACATACGTGATAGAACATGTGCGCGTATTCAGTGTAAGACAGAGTATGTTGTTTAAAAGCTAAAAACGCTGTGCAGTTTTACAAATCCTTCATTATAATACACAGAAGAAAGAAAAAAAAAAAAAACCTTAGCATGTAACCCTTCCTGTCCCTGAAATGATTGTTTTGTTAAATAAAGCTGATCTTTAGGCTAACAGACGAACAACCCACTACATTGAGACTGTCCTTCTTGACTACATTTAATAAATGAATTGGGTTGATTATCCACACTGTTAACAATTGATGTAATTTTACAATATATTTCACAGCAATGCACTGTATTCATGTTTTTTATTGTAAATACAAATGCATGATGGGAAATTGATGGACAGTCCTGTAATATTATTGTACCTACACTGTAGAAGCATTATTTTACAGCCACACAAAGCATTGTGGGATAGCATTAAAACTGGTACTTTCATATTCTTTCTAACATAAAAAGTCCAGTTTTCTTAACGTTAAAATAAACTTTTTAAAAGGTATGATGTTTCTCAAACATTCTTTCAACTTAATTTTCATTCGAAAATTCTACATTCTACGAACGTTGATTTGTAACATTCCAAGAACATAAAAAGGTCCAGTTTCCATATTAGTATAATGTTATTTTAAGGTTAGTAAAATGTTCCTGCAACATTCTCTCAGTCATTCAAACACCTGCTGTGATCAAGCAAGAAAGAAAGAGAAATAAGAACACAAACTACAACTTTCTTCAGCCACAGTCTTAGGTGAACTGAAGATACAATACTTTAAATCTCTCAAGATCTGAATAAACGACTCCACAAACAGCATTACCAGCTTCACTTGTAGTAATACTAACCAGAATGATTTTATTCCTGTCATGCATCTTCAGAAGTTCTTATTGAGAATTCACAAAGGTTAAGAAAGATGTTGATGTCTTAATTAAAATGTTATTTTGAGATCACCATCATAGAGATCAGGGTTTGCTTCAGTTGTGCTCTAGACCCTCAACTTTTGCTGCAATACTCATTTCTGCAGTTGCAGTTGTTTTTAGAAAACGTTTCTGCATATATATAAAGCAGATCAACATGTCTGTTTTAAAAACAACCAACTGACTGCACTAAAATGGTTTAAATGACCCAACTGATTTAAAAATTTAAAATTTGAAATACTGTTTTGGTTCATACACTGATGTGTAACAGTGAATACTTGTTTTTGCTAACTTTTCGTTAAAAACATGTTATAGATTATTTATACACTCAAAGAGATCAACATTTGGTGTATTAAACACAACAATGGTGACATGTTTCATGCCAGCATACAAAACATGTTCATGGCTCCCAGCATGCATTGCTGCAATTTGTTTTCTTCGGGATTGTCACCACTGTTGAGGATAGTAAGACAACAATACAAAATACAACATTTTATTGTATTAATTAGTGATGGGATTTATGGCTCTTTGAGGGGATCCGGATCTTCGCGATCCGTTCCTTTCAAAGAGCCGTTCAAAAGAATGGCTCTTTTGGCTCTTTTTAAATATTTAGTCAGTTTTAAGAAGCCAGCTTGGGGGCATCTCAGTTTATCCTGGAAATAATCACTGGGAGGTATTATGAGGTGAGATTTGTAGTCAAATAAATAAAGCTCAGATATCACACACCAATATCTGAGTTTGAAATATTCTGAAATATTGATTATTACCTCATTTCTCATGTGTGGACTATATTCCATAGGGTTGCACAAATCCCTCTGCTTAGACAATGACATCATTATTTTGATTTACCTTTAGTACAAAGTGTGTGTGTGTGTGTGTGTGTGTGTGTAAAACTACGTTGACTTATGTTATTCATACAATACCTACTCACAAATAAACGTAAAAAACAAAGCCGGCTGCAATGAATTTCTGTGCAAAACAGCTTTTACTACAAACACTTCCACACAAGAACATTGTTATCACACAAGAACATTTTGATAGAAAACTATTTTTTTTTTAAAGTAGATAAAATTAGAATAAATAAAATGGAAATGTCTACATACTATTACTACTGTAAACTTTGCAAATAGGACATCAGCCCCTTCAAGTCAATGAACAATAACAAAGTGGGCTGCAATGAATGTCTGTGGAAAACAGCTTTTAGTGAAACATTTCTATACAAGTACAGTATCACAAAAGAACATGTTTAATGATTTTAAAATAAGTTTTAAATGAACACAAAATGCAATGTAAATGCATGCACAACTAATAACTAATATCATCACGCTATAAAGGGTTGGCCTGCGCTGGGTGCGCCCCTCCCCCTATAACTGTTCTGTCTCCTGGCGGAGCTCATTTGTATGAACACGCATAGGAAAAAAGAACGATAGAAAGAACGGCTCCTCTCCAGTCGCGACTCGGCTCCCATCGTTCATGTTTATGAGCCGTTCAAAAGAATCGGTTCGTTCGCGAACGTCACAACTCTAGTATTAATGCTACTGTAATCACAGCAACGCTGCTGTATAAACACAGTATTTTATTGTATTAAAGCAACAGTATTTTTTTTGCAAATTGTTTGCTGTAAATTCATGGCAATTATTTGCCAGGAGCTTCCTGTAAAAATACAATGCATTTTTAACAGTGCACAGTGCGGGGACCAGGTCTTCAGATAGGGGAATTAAATTTTGGGAATAATGTAAATTTCATAGTATGAGAAAGGAAGTGAAAAGGATGTATCAGTATTTGTTTTATATAGCATGACAAGACAATTATTCACTTATGAAAATTAACCATGGTTTTACTACAAATAAAACCAAAAAACCATGGTTACTATAGTTTAACCATGGTAACCACAAAATAACCATGGTTTTGCTAAATTAACCATAGTTTAACCATGGTATTTGTAGTAAATCTGTGGTTATACAAATGGTAATCAACACGCCAAAAAACCATGGGTTACTACAGTTTTACTATAATAAAACCATGGTTATTTTTCGTAAGGGTTGTTTAATATAATTAATTATCTGTCATGCAGTTGATAAATGACTGCAGTAGGCTAATGTGTCTGCTGTGTGCCATTTGAATTTTTAAGAAACTTTAATTTTCTTTACTACATTGTAATGCGTTGACTTTTTCCCTCCCCTTTATTTCAGGAAAATATTTTAAAGTGAAGAAATAGAGAAACTTTTATTTCTACCGACCAGTGATGATTCTGAAAGGACACCTGTAATCTGGTGCTATATAACGAACACAACTTCATGATAATCATGCTCTTTTTTTCTAGTGCAGTTTTTTTATGTTTTTACTCAGTCCATGTAAATGCACATCCTTGAATAAGCCATGCATAACTTCTGATATGTCCGGTTTCAGTGGACAAAATAATAATTAAAAAAATCACATTTTGACTCATTCCTATTGAATTCAATTGGTCCAGAAGATTAAACTTGTAGCAGCTAACATCTCGTGATTCAATAAATCAGACAGTGAGTCAAGTTAACAATAAACAACTGCATTATAATGCAATCTTTGTAAAACTGCAGTTTTTATCTTTTTAAACAACATAATCTGTCTTACACCAACTACGCACACATTTCCTGTATGTCTTTGAAAGACGATCGAACCAATCAGAGTAGGTGTGGGGAGGGGCGACACGAGCAGAACCCCGCCCCAGACGCAGGCTGCAGCCAGTGTTCTAGGAAAAAAACACATGACGCGCGTTTGCTTTCACTTTTAACTCCATTTAACCAGCAACATTGCAATATACGTTTATTATTATTATTATCATTGTTATTATTATTATTTAACCGAGAACATAACGGCATTGTCTTTTCATCTGAATAAATATACAAAATTAAGCCCTCTCTTAAAAATATATATATATTTTGGTACACGCGCCAGTGACGTCAGATGGTAAGAACGTGGTTTCTGAGGGAGAAACGAAAGACGGACAGCGCCATTACGAAATGAACATTTTTATATAAGTCTTCTTTAATCTTCATTAATATCTCAGAGAAGGGTGACTGGAAATAATGGCAGGCTATTTTGTGCTTTCTCTGTGCCTCTTACTTGTTGATGGTAAGCCATTTTGGATAGCCTATATTGTTTCAGCTCTTCCTTTTTCATGGTTGAAAATGATGCTTTTTCATATAAGTCAATGTTTTATCGTGAAATCTGTCTTTTCCTTGTAGCCGTTTAAATAATATTGGCGATTATTAAAGTTCGCATTATTTAGCTTTTTATGTTCCGTATATAATTGATCTATTTCTCACTGTTTCTCACTGTGCCTTTGACCGGAGTGGATGACAGTGCTCGGTTTATTCACACACACACACACACACGCACACACACATATTTTCCTCAATCTTAGGAGTTAAACATTATTTATTTTATTTTTTTATATGTTAGTAATAACAACATTGCCATTCGAGTGCCGTTTTTATGTTGTAAATTTATGTTTATACATATACCCTATATATGTAGGCCACACACACACACTCAAGGGTGCCCAGTTGCGATGCATAATTCAAGTTAGGCATAATGTTTGTACTGTGAAAATTAGTATATATTATATTGTGCGTGTTTATGTATGTGTATACACACACACACACACACAAACACATGCACATTTGCTATCAAAATTATTAAACCCCCTTGACCTGCAAGACATATTTTGCTTCTAATAAGGAACATTGATATTACATCAATTCAAATTCTAAAGTAAACTATTAGTGAGAGTTTAAATACATTTGAGTAATTCTGAGAATTTAAAGGATGCTCTTTTATTTTTGTTGCACTAATATTGACATATATATATATATAGAGAGAGAGAGAGAGAGAGCGCTGTTCATTCACTCCCTCCACCTACAACTCCTGCCACCGCCGAGACTCAAACATGTGACCTTCTGGTAACTAGTCCGTCTCACAGCTGCTACCTTTAAATAATATATGCTTTTATTTAAAGGTAGCAACAAACATTACCTCAAACTATCTAACTGGTAAGTGAAACAAACTGGAAAATCTGTGGCAGCTGAGCATATAAATGAGTATAAATTACAGTCCTGAGTTTTATATTAAACGATTGAATTCTCACAGTACAAACAATGTCTCAAATTATGCGACTCAACTGGAACTGGCCATCGAGAGCATTCATGTTATGTGTGGACAAAGCTTTATTTATAAGACGATGTATTTTTTTTTTCCTGTGCCAGCCACTGCCCCAATTTGCGCCAAGTCATGCTGACATTGCAGAGGTGTCATGTCTTTGCCAAAACAAAAGCAACTTTTAATTTGTGTCATCAGGTGTGTTCGGTTCTGGTATAGTTGAAGAGTCAGTGAATTATGGAGACTCTGTCACTATACGCATTGATAATACCAAACAACCAAATGAAATGATGCTGTGGTACTTCAATGACATTCGCATCGCTCTGATCAATGATCCCAGTACGAGCTGTTTATATGATGGTCCTGATGAGAGATTCAGAGACAGACTGAATGTGGACTATAAGACTGGATCTCTGACCATCAGAGACATCACATCTCAACACACTGGACGTTATGAAGCAGAGATCATCAGAAGAGAGAGTTCGGGAAAAAGCGAAAGCTTGAACAGACTCAGCAAGTGTGACAGCACAAAAATCATCAAAAAAACCAACAACCTTGGTGAAACCATAAAAACAGTGACTGTCAGTGGTGAGTCATTTATTAAATATTACCCTATTTTTACAAATTAAACATAAGTGATTTTCCTTATCTTTCCATCAATATATTCATGACATAGCTTGACCTGTCTTCTACAACAACGAATGTATTATATCACTCAGACTGGTTATGTTTCTTTATGCAACTGATATTAGAAATGAGATGCTGCAGGGAGTTTTTCCCCTGTTTTTACAGTTTTTCCTCTGCTACAATTGAACTTGTGTTTACATCTTGTTTGTCAGGTCCTGTCAGAATGCAGCAAGACTCCGGCATGAGTATGTTTTATTTTCGTATCTATCCGTAAAGACTGAACTCCTTATATTAGATTATTTCCTAAATGTGCATTGCTCTAAAGGGCGACATCCTGCATGTTCCTCCACTGATCTCTGTCAGTTATATGTTCAGGTTTGTCCAATGAATATGATTCAAACACACTCTCAGATTCACTCGCACTAATGACTGTCTGTCTTTATCTGTGTCAGATTCGAGTCCGTCTTTAGGTGTCGTAACAGAACATGTCTTGCTGTTATTCTTCTGCTGGCTACTGTTGCTGTGATTTACTCTCACTATACAGGAGCTTCAGAAAAGGCAAGTACCCCCAACAGATACTACAGTAAGGTTATAGCATTTGTATTTTGCAAAACAAGCGATTGATTGCGCTGAAAAGTGCAAGTATGAGATGAGATACTGGACTGCTGTAGTACATCATGTGAATACACCACATTCATATCTGTTGATTTCACATGTAATGGGAAACAAACGCATCGACAGATGACACAGTTGCAGATTTCCTGAGTTTCTGTAGCCGCCTCGTCTTTAACTTGTGTGGTTTGCTGTTTTCTTACAGATGGAGAAAGACGGAGGTTCACGTAATCTAAGAGTCTGGGTGTAGCTAAAGCAGCATGAGTCATACTTAAGAAAATTTGCAAAAACATACTTCTGTTTAATCAAAAATGGGGAAATGGAGATGGAAATGGAAATGGATTGTTTTTGAGTTGTAACACAAGTAAATGCTTTGCATGTCACACTGATTGTAAAATGAATAACTGATAAAGCACTTACCATTTTACCTGCTACGGAAATCCTGAAATTATTTGCACTTGAAAGGTTATAGCACATGCGTATTAAACAAATCCCATGTAAAATGTTCACTGACCGGGAGTGTTTAGACCTTTATACATTTAATAATTTATTCAAAACAGAAGGATGTAAAGCAGTTTATTACAGGAGTTATTATAGTAAGAGCCTTTGTATGTACAGTAGCTACAGATCAACTTTTAAATGCTTGTCTTCAGCTCTTTCTGGAAAGTTCTGATGTTTCTTCAGATCTGATGAAGATCTGCTCCTGGTCCACCACAGTGTAACCAAACAGGGGCTTGGATGTTATTAGTGAGTGGTATATGCTTCTGTTGTACACGCTAGTCAGCTTTACTTCAACATGAACAAATTCTACATGAGGAACTACACTACCCGTAATACTAAAGAGAAATAATTTTATAATGCAGATGAAAGTTTCTGCTGTTGTGATTCATTTTAGAAGTAGACGTAGTGAATTTAGTTGAATTCTCATGAAGAGAATGGATTGGAAAATACAAAGTCAATGTTGCACTCTTTTGTTTTTTATGTAATTAATGTTTGTGTTATGTTACACTTTGAGCTTTTAAAAAATAAAATATTTAAATTCTTTAAAATTGTAATTATTTTACCAAGTTATATTTTCAGTGGAAAGGATGAATGAAAAAGACTGTCCTATGTTAACACAGGATCCACTAAAAATGAACAACAGTTAATATAAGCCTCTAATATAAACAATAAACCAAATGTAAAAAAAAAAAAAAAAAAATTACAATTTATGTGCATAATAAAACATTAAAGTCCAGAATTGGGGCATATGATATTTATATGTATGATCTTAATTTAAGTGTTAAAAAAAATCGGCAAAAATTTTTAATTCAAATTAATCGGCAGTAAGATTAATTTTTAATGAGCCAAAAAGAATACACGTCACACTTCTGTTTATCAATCTGCACTGGCTTCCAATAGCTGCTCGCATAAAATTCAAGGCATTGATGTTTGCCTACAAAACTACCACTGGCTCTGCTCCCATTTACCTAAATGTGTTACTTCAGACTTATGTGCCTCTAGAAGCTTGCGTTCTGGAAGTGGACGTCACTTGATTGTGCCATCACAAAGAAGCACAAAGTCACTTTTACGGACTTTTAAATTAAATGTTCCCTCCTGGTGGAATGAACTCCCCAACTCAATCCGAGCAGCTGAGTCCTTCACCATCTCTAACTTTAGCACTCACTATTCTAATTCTATTCTTAAAAAAAAAAAATAATAATCTAACCATCCTTTCTTTTTGTTTACTCTTTTTGTTGTTTTTGATTGCTTCCACTGTTTTCATTTGTAAGTCGCTTTGGATAAATGTGTCTGCTAAATGACTAAACGTAAATGTAAATGAATAAATTAAGCACAGAAAATGCCTATATTAGGTCAAGGCAAGGGAAAAATAAGTTTGGCCTAAATTAGAAACATTTTACATTTCTTACAGCTTACAACAGAAGACTTATTTCTGGTATGTTCTTATTCAAATTTTATTAAAAAAAATCACTAGCTATCTGGTGAAGAGTATAAGTAATTTTTATTATAACTGATCAAATTTCTGTAATGTTTGATGCACAGTGAGTGCTTAGGACAGTCTCAGGGCATGGTCTCTGGTGAGATGCCTCCTTTTGTTGTACTCTTATTGCTCCTAATACAAAATTATTTTCAGGAAGTTTTCAGAATATTTTAAGAAAAAGTCACAAATGTAATTAAAAGAATGCAGTTAATTGTTTTTCTTCTTCTTTCTTATTACCTTGAAGCTCCACACTCCATCTCATAGTTGGCGGAAATGGCCTTTAAGTTGGTTTGCCCTACGACCACTAAATTATAAGAAGAAGAAGAAGAAGAAGAAGAAGAACTTGATTATTCAATGCATAGCTATAATAGGAAAAAGTGAGTCAGCTGCAATTACTGTGAAATAACAGAAACAGTTGAATGTGCTTTTACATTGTGTGGCATATAATTGACAACTTGTTGAAAAACTTATTGATATGGAAATCAATGACATTTTAGTTATGAATATATTTCAGAATGCACAAAAACAGTGTTTATAATTTTCTTATAAAATATCTTAGAGATACAGATTCGATTAGAAAAAAAAAATTTTTTTTTAGTTGTTGTTGTTTTATTAAGTATATAATATATTCTTTCATCAAAGCTTCGAACTCCATCCCATTAGCTGGCGGAAATGCACCTTAAGCTGGTTTGCCAACCCTCATAAGATATAAAAGAAGAAGAAGAGGAAGAAGTCCGCATGCTCTTCAGAACACCTGAGCTGTCTGGGTATTTAAATCACAGTCAGCTGCACCGTTTTTTCATTTGAACAACAGGAAAAATAGCCAACATAGAAGAAGGACAAAAATGAAGACTTTTTGTTTACTTCTTTTCGTATCTCGTAAGTATGATGACGATACGTTAGGCCTACTAGTTGCATCGACAGTTTAGACTAGTCTTGAAAGTTAGTCATGTTTCTTTCTTAAAGACTATAATGTTTTGAAGTTACGTAAAAAGATAGACTGGTCTAATTTCAATCCAAAAAGTAAAACTAGTCAGTCACCTGAAATAAAAACAGAACGTTACCGTTTAAAACTACTACTATACGTTAACCCATATTATACCGGAGACGAGTATTATGCGTGCATAGTCACACGCACACACACACACACACCCAACAACTTGTTGCGTAAGGTGGGGTTTTTTTATTTACTTTTTTTGTTCTCCGTTCAGAAGCGCTGCAGGTGCGTCATGTGATGTTCGAGTCCCAGTCTGCGGTGAATCCTTTTTGTTCTGTTGTTCGTGCTGCTTTTGCGCATGTGTAACAGATTTTAAAATGTAACTGTGAATGTTATGACTTTCACCAAAATTACTGCGTATTTGTTCATTTATTAATTGTTTGGAGACCCCTTGTGGCGACATTAAGTAATTAGTGGGTCATTTGACTTAATCGTGAAACCACGCCCCCACCCCCAGCAAAGAAATGTGTCCGATGCTGAGAGGTGGTAGGTAAAATGTGCTCCTGTCAAATGAGATGTCTGTGTAACTTAATATATGTTAATTTCACAAATAATGTTACAATCGAAGCTCAGCGATGTTGTGAAACATGATATTAAGTGACTGTATTTGATGAGCTTTATAGAGTTTAAATGCAATTTGCTCACCATGTGCGTTGCATGGCCGACACCATCTTTATTGAATCAAAAACAGTTGAATCTCTCATTTTTGTTATTTTAGATGCATTATTGTAAATGCCCACAGTCGCCAGAGGATATATGTTTCTCCTTGTCTCCATGTTGTTACAGGTAGCTATGTTTATTCGTTTGAATCCTGACTGTTCTATTGAAACAGATGCACGCTGCGTCGCGTTCAAGTGTTTAAAGAGGGGGTGAAATGCTCGTTTTCACTCAATATCCTGTTAATCTTGAGTACATCTAGAGTAGTACTGCATCCTTCATAAATCCAAAAAGTCTTTAGTTTTATTATATTCATAAGAGAAAGATAGTCTGTACCGATTTTTCCCGAAAAAACACGAGCGCCTAGAGGCGTGACGTGTGGGCGGAGCTAAAGAATCACGAGTGCCAGTAGGATTTTGAGTTGAGCGCGTCTGGAAGCTGTGACATTACCCAGAGCCGTTGAAAAACATATTAAAGGCTCTGACATTACCGTGAGGGAAAACCCATCATCCAAAACAAACCATGGCTTACAGTCAGATTCAGCGTTTATTTATGATCCAGAATCAGATCCAGAGGCTGAAATTGAACAAGAGCAGCAGCAGCAACGACTCGCTCCGAGCAGGGCTCGAACCCGGGTCTCCAGCATGGGAGGCGGATGCACTAACAAGGAGGCAGAGATATTTCAAGCAGTTTTACTCACCGCATGCGGTTCCAACACACGATCGTGACCCTTTTTCGTTGGGATTGCATCATCCTTAAGAAATAAACGATACGCAAATCCGTCGTCAAACTGGGCCTTGTGAACAAGCATCTTCGAAATGCAGGGAACAAACAAAAACACTTGCACAACTCCGTTGATGCTCTTTAAAAATAAACTCCATCCACTGGTCCCTTAATGCTGTTTTTTTTTTCTTTTTTTTTGGTAATCTGTGCAGGGTTGTCTTTCCCTGGCAACCAAAAACACACTTCTTTTGTGACTTTTCGCGACGCTCTCGCTCTGATCAGTGAATGTCTTGTCTCTGCTATACGGGAGCGCGCGCTCTTCCGGCAGAAGTGCCTTAGGACCCATATAAGGAAATTCCGCTCCATCTAACGTCACACAGACCCATACTCGAAAAAAACTTTCCGAAACTTGTGACAAACCGGAAGGAGTATTTTGGGAACAAAAATACTCCTTCAAACGTACAACTTAATTTTTGAAACTTTGTCCATGTTTAGCATGGGAATCCATCTCTCTAACAGTGTAAAAAACTCAGTATGCATGAAATAGCATTTCACCCCCCCCCCCCCCCCCCTTAAGACCAAACTCTGTAAACACATTACTAATAGAGTATTCTATTCACAGACAAGCAGATGAGTCCAGAATAAGAATGCAATGCGTTTAATTACGTGTAAATGATTTTCCTCCCATAGAAAACCATTAGCCTAAAAGGAAAACACTTAACGTGGCGTAATGCATTAAAACGTGTTTTAAAAAGAACAAACTCAGTAAACATTTTTAATAAAGCATTCTATTTACAGACAAGCAGGTTATGGGAGGAGAATGCTTAACGCCTAATTAAACATGTTGCATTCGTATTCTGGGCTCATATCTGCTTGTCTGTGAATATAATGCTTTATTAATAATTTGTTTACTGAGTTTGGTCTTTTTAAAACACCGTTTTAATGCATAAGTCCACGTACTTTCACGTTAAATGCTTTTGAAAGTCCCAATGATTAATTTGTGAATTTGACTGGTCCAGATTAAACTTGCAGTAAACATCTCTTGATTCAATTATTGTGAGTCAAGTTAACAATAAACAACTGTGCGTTATAATGAAGGCTTTGTAAAACTGCACAGCGATTTTATCTTTTTAAACAACATACTCCGTCCTACACCAACTACACACACATTTCCTATCATGTATGTCTATGAAAGACGATCAAACCACTCAGAGTAGGTAAGGGGCGGGGTGACACGTGCAGCTCCGCCTCGATCTGCAGGCTGCAGCCGGGTGTACTTGGTCTGAGCTATCTTTTCTCAAAGGCAGAGCAGGACACCCAGGGCTTGGCTTACACCTATTGAAATTTCTAGCCACTGGGGGACCATAGACAGGCTAGGGGAACTAGTATTAATGTTAAAAAAACTCATAAAGTAAAATTTTCATGCCATGGGACCTCAAAAAATGTATGCATTTGTAACTTCAGGTTAAATGCATTCATGTCCTGTATTAAACAGTCTGTGTAAACGATCTAAATTACGGGGACCTTATGTACCATTTTTCAGGGAAACATTCTGACCAGGATTTCTATATTGCCTAAAATATCCAGGTTTTGGCTTTGTTTTCCTGTTTTCATACATGCTGAAGTAAATGATCTGAAAGTAATTTGACTGATAACATGCAGGCGTTTGCATGTAAGAGAAGGTGGGATCTACAGAAAATGATCAGAGCTATGCATATATGTGTACAAGTTAGCTGTGACAAGTTACTAATTATAATTCTTACATTTATTATGTTATTCAAAAAGCAACTTCAGAAAATGAGCAAAAAAACATGTACATTAACAAAAGAACATCGACTTCAATCTGATTGCCTCTGATTGGCACTGCATCCATAAACTCAATGGTTATAATGTGCAACACTGTAAAACACGTAAAAAGACATATGATGGAACAAATAAGCCCTAATATTAATTAGATAATAATACTAGCCTAATAATAATAATCATCTTGATATTGTCAAATGCATCAGCCACAGCTGATATCTCTGACTATCAGCGATACACAATACTGTCGTCTGTCAGCACAACTCTACCCTGCAGTATAATAGATATTTATACATAGGGCTGCACGATTAATCGCATGCGATTGTCATGCGTGTCTCATCAGTAAAGATGGTTCTGTGATTAGCGGTAAATGTCCATCAGCTGCTTTCAAATGGAGCCGCACCTAATATACAGAGCCGTAGATCGTTGACAAGCTACGCAATATCGCGTTCATAACCGCATGCGATTAATCTGCGATTATGAACGTGATATTGCACAGCTTGTCAGTGAATTACGGCTTCACATCACACTAGATGTGGACTGACATTGCTCAGAAGTCAGATGTTGGTTGAAAGTGAAAACCCAACCTCCGTTTGGTGTCAAACTCAAGCGTAAATACTCCAAAAACATGACAATCTTCACTTATTATAAACAAGATTTATTTCTGTCATAAATGTAAAAAAGTTCTTATTGAGATTAACAGAGATGTTGATGGTTTATTGAAAATTATAGTTTAGTTTGATGTCACCATTATGCTGATCAGTACTTAGGAAGTATGAGTCTTTTCAGTGTTAGCGTTCATTTAGCTGCTGTAATTATATCTGTTACAGCAAAAACAGTGATAAAACGATGTCATTAGATAATGTTGGTTACTGGCTGATATTAAAAATGACTTAATGTAACAATCTGATCAACTGATTTTACCAGGAGTCTGTTCTACGCTAT
Source organism: Carassius gibelio (assembly GCF_023724105.1). Lineage (NCBI taxonomy): Eukaryota > Metazoa > Chordata > Actinopteri > Cypriniformes > Cyprinidae > Carassius > Carassius gibelio. The sequence continues at coordinate 11,632,372 of NC_068417.1, read as the reverse complement.
TAATTTAATATTAGTGACTATAGCAGATGTGTTGCAATACACAGGGTCCTGACAATTTATGTCACTTTATTTTTATCTGATCTTTTTAAACTACATTGTTTTAGAATCACTTCAAACCATAGGATGCTTAGACATACAGAGACCTCAAGAATTAGTGTAAGAATCTCAACAATGGTGACATGCTCATGCCGCAATGCATTCTGGGTGCTACGGATGAGTTTTGCATGATGTACCCAGAATACATTGCAGCATAAAGCATGTCACCATTGTTGAGATTCATACACTGAATCTTGATGTTTGTGTGACAATTTTTTTTTAATTTTTGAAATTATCTGCTTTAAATTAAACTGGGTGTCAGGCTGTTGACCATTGAGTGATAATACTTAACTAACACCACACAGTAGCTTGGGTGAAAACAAATAATCAGACATATCAATCATCAGCAAGCAAACAGCACCATTGAACCACATATTTGTTTGCTGTTTTAGCCACAATAAAGATGACAGCAGCTAAAAAAACAACACCGTCAAGTCAAGTGTCAAATTGCACAACTAAAGCCAACACTTACCAGCATTATGGTGGCATCAAACCAAGCTATTACTTTTAAACAGACATCAACATCCACATCTAAACATCCACTTAAATCTTAATTAGAATGTTATGGAATAATGTTCTAATAATGTTATTGATAAACATTTGTAGATTATTTTTAGAGAACGTTATCCTATCTTTTGAGAGAACGTTCTGTGAACAAAAATAAAACTACCCGCTAAAAACATTGTTAGAACAATCCATGGGAATGTTCTTAGAACATTTTAGAACAAAGAAAATTCTAGCTGGGAAGTGCCGCTCCATTTGAAACCAGGTGGTGGACATTTACTGCTAATCACAGAACCGGCTTTACTGACAAAGACACGCATGACAATCGCATGCGATTAATCGTGCAGCCCTATTTATACATTTGGTCCCCACAATATATGTGTAAAGTACAGATTTTCACACACACACACACACAGACACACACACACTGGTAACTGTTCATGTCTGCAGGTGTGTTTGGTGATGAAGTGAAGTCAGTGAAGGAGGGAGATCGTGTCGCTCTAAACACTGATGATATCAAAGAACAACATGATAACATGATGCGGTGGTACTTTAATGACAGTCTCATCGCTCTGATCAATGGAGATCCCAGCACGAGCTGTTTATATGATGGAGAAGACGGGAGATTCAGAGACAGACTGAAGGTGGACTATCAGACTGGATCTCTGATCATCACAAACATCACAACTCAACACGCTGGACGTTATGAAGCAGACATCATCAGAAGTGAGAGTTCGGGAAAAAGACAAAACTTGAACAGAACCTCCAAGTGTAACAGCACAAAAATCATCCCAAAAAGTAGCATCTTCGTTGGCAAAATCAGTAAATCATTCTCTCTGACTGTCAGTGGTGAGTCATTTAATGTAATTTTTCCCTGTAATAATTGAACGGTGATCTCCAGACCTGTTTATTGTCTTTTCCTGTGTGTTAATGATTTGTTACAGTTTGATCATTTAAGACACTTTTTCTGAATCCTTAACAGTCTTAATTATAAATGATCACTCTGACTGGTTGAACAGCTGATATTATTAGTGTGAAACTGCAGCTGAAATGAACAGAACTGCTATAATAACTTATTCCTTCAATATCAATTTGTGTTATTTTGTATTTCATTTTTATTCTCTTATGATAAAATGCTGACAAAATCAAGGAAGAACCCAAAAATGTACCACAGGGCCAAAAGATTGATGCAAGCATGTCATCCACCTTTTTTTTTTTTTTTTGTCCAATTATAACAAAACACACAAAGCATATTACAGAGTAATTATAAAAGTAAATTGTTCTGATGGGAGCATTTTCCTCATTTCTGTCAGTTACATTCAGGTGTGTCAGCAATATATTTTATATTATAAATTTAATTAGCCAAGGCAAGTTGATTCATTAAGCACATTTCTTATACTGGGTAATTCAAGCTCCTTTGCATAAATATTTTTTCTTTAAATTGTAATCAAAAGCAGGTAGATGCCCAAAAAATGCTTAAAGGAAATTTTTAAGAAAGAGATAAAGAAATTGAAGAAATTTTTACATTAAAATAAATAAAAGGGACATAAAATGACAAGATGCTTAAATAAACAGTACATTACAGAAACTGTGCTCAGTCAGGGAATGCACAGATAAAAAGATGTTTCTTTCAATCTGGATCTATGAGGATCTACTTAGAGGCTCATCTGACGTCTTCTGGAAGCTGATTTCATCTCTTCATGTTTTAAATGAACTAGATGTTATTAACTGGTTTGATCTTTCTGATCTGAGAGCTCTTTGTTTTTAACCATCAATAATATGAAATAATCTCTGTATGGTAATAGATAAATATGTTTTTGACATCTACACACTGGCCCTGTAAAGGTGTCCGGAAAATTTTATCATTTAAATGTTCTGTAATAATTTGTCAAAGGAAAGACTCTGTAAGTTCATGTAATCTTTGATCAGATGCTTTTATCCAAAACAAAAAAAAAGAAGAACATCTGGAGTTTGTTATAGTTCATATATATAATAGGTACTTTTTGGTTTATGGTTGAGTATTACTTTTAAACAGTAAGTGAATGTTGTTTATGTGCTTCATGAATTATTATTTTTTCTTTCTAAGTGGTTAGCATTTAAATCACAAATTGTATCTAAATTTATACAACATATGCTTTGTGATTATTAGAAGGAAGAAAATACCTAAAGAGACAATTTAACAGAAACAAAGAATCAGTTGAGCTCGCTGATTCAGATGAATCAATGTTTGTTGCATCAAAACAAGGACAAAAAGACAACCTTCATAGCTTTTACTTTGACAGAAGTTGACATGAGTTACTAGTTTTTGTCCAGAAAAAAAAAGAAGCTATAATAACTTTGAAGCAGCTACTGTTCGCGATTCTGGAAGTTAAAATCTTTATTTTCTATATAAGAAAAATGAATTTTGATGATTCTGTATGTAAACTTGTAGACGTGAAGTTAAGTTTATTTATGTTTTTTCCCCTTCAGCCTAAAGTTTGTATTGTTGTGATTTCATATCTGAGATATAACTATTTTAGTAAAATCCTTATAGAAAAAAAATAAATAGGAAAAATACTTCCAGAACTAAGGCTACTGAAACTGTTGTCTCTATTGAACTTATATTGTCTCAGAATAAACTTTACACTTGGGTTTTAAATGAACCGTTTGATGCTGCAAATGTTTCTATTCAACCATAATTTAAATCTGAATCAGAATTTTGATTCATTCTGATTATTTTATTATGGCATTCCTTCAGTTATAATATAGGCCTGTGTGTGATTCATAGATGTATATCAGTTCGGTTGGTAAATATTCTGTTTCAGTTCAATTTTAAGGTAATTTATTGGTGTGACAAATATTACATTTGTATTTTCATGGTTGCTGCAAAAAATTATGAAACAAAATTAAAATATCAACATTACATAAATTGATAAAAAAAGTAATGAAAAGTGTAAATAACAAAGAAATGTACAATGCATACTTGCATAGTATTAAAGATGAAAGATTGTTCATCGCTTTGGCCACCAGGTGGCCCTAAAACACCAGATTCAAGTAATGAACCCTTTCTGATCAACTTCAGTGGAAAACGGTAAGAAAAGCTTTGTTTCACCATCACTAAACACTTTTAGGCCACACATATTTTCATCTTTACAAATAAAATTACAATAAATGTCAGAATATTTATAATATCTGTTCTGTTTTCTTTTAACCTCTTGTAGATCTGATGTCATTGACCAGAAGAACAGCAGCAGCTGCAGTAGCCACGCCCATCAGAGCAGTGACGACCAATCGCATCACAGCTTCAACTGTATCACAACACTGGATGTAGACTTCTGTAAGTAAATAAATAAATAATTGTGATATTTTCAATAAGCTGACTTTAGTCTGTAGATGAACTCAAAAACTTAATGTTTTTTTCTGAGTGTAAAAAAAAAATTCAAAATCAAGCCTTTAGGCTTAAGATGACAGGAGCTCATTCATAATTTAATTAATCAATTATTGTATCTTAAGCTATCAGTATCGGTAAAATCAACAAATTAATTAATTGCATAGATTCAATAGATGCTCTTATCAGCTCTGCTGTACCTGAACATGTGTGACAGAGTTTGCTGATGTCCAGATGTGTGGTCTGGTTGCTGATGGGATTGTTGATCACACAGCTATAGCTGTTTTTCTCCTGATATTCCACCTCCAGAGGTAGAGAGAGACTGATGCTGAGATCAGACACACTGATGCTGGACAATAAACTGTTTCCTTTGTACCAGGAGAGAGTCACATGACCCACATTCACCACTGAACACAACAATGAACAATTCTGCGCCGATGAAGATGATGAAGATGATGATGAAGAACATTGTGAAGAGTTACTGCTGATGACAGGAACAGGCAGATGAGGTGAAAATATGAGATAAACAAAACTACTATAGATCAGAATGTGTTTATTGCCGCGTTAGTCAGTCAGTGAGTGAGTGTCTAGTGTACTCACACTGCACTGTTGCCTTGAACCGAGCCCTAGCGCGATTGCCCCCCTTCCCCACTTCCCCGCTGGCCTGCACTCATACTTCCACTAAACTTTCCGGGCTGGAGCACGCTTTCATCATGTAGTCTACGAGATAACACAGAAAACCACTTTCACTAATATTCCGCGTGACCCGGTTAGTGGTCACACTACATGCGTACCGTGCCCGAGCCCAAGTGAACCGCACTCTGGGTCACCTCTTCCAACTGGGCCAGGGACGGCTAAACAAACCACGCCCAGGCACAGCACAGAGCTCTCACACTAGTCAAACAAACCGGGCTCTTCTTGAACGATTCATTTATTTTGCGTATGCGCAAAATTCTATAGGTTCTGTACTGGAATTAGTCTAGTAGTTCACCCGTTTCAGTCAATGGCTCGGACTGCAAAGGTTATGCTTATGGGTCTGTCACCGTCACAGTGTCACGTGATGAATGAACTACTCGAAAAACCCGAAGACTCATGAGATAAACTAATCAATTCTCTTTCCGGCTCAAAATGCATAGGCCTAGGTTAAAGCATATGGGGCTGTCACGTGATGAAGAAACGACTCAAACCCGAAGACTTGTCCGATGTGAGGTGAAAGTGAAAGTCTGACATTTGCCAAGTATGGTAACCCACAATCCTACTCTGAATTGATGCACTGCATTTAACCCATCCAAGTGCACACACACAGCAGTGAGAAGTGAACACACTGTGAACACACACCCGGAGCAGTGGGCAGCTATATCCAGCGCCCGGGGAGCAACTGGGGGTACAGTGCACCGAGACTTAAGTCCTGTAGCCAATGCATATGGTTATTAAAATAATTTAATAATGAAATATTTTCTATAATAAATAATATAATAATTTTGTAATTCAAAGTAAAATATGAATGAGTACATCTCTGATAATCCCGCGTTGCTATCGTAATGCAGGTTTGTTTACGCATTAAACTCGTGGCCACAAGAAAAATGTCGTTCCCTCAACATAACATCTCGAGGCCACGATATAATATGACATTCCCACGAATAAATATTTTGTGGCCACGACATATTATCATGTTCCCATGAGTTATGATGTCGTGGCCACGACAAAACTAAGTGAACCGACCATGTCTTCTCACGGGCACCGTACCTCTGTATTATTACTGTTCGGGTGGAAGAAATAGCCTACCGGTTAATAACGTTTTTTTTATTATTATTATTTTCTTTGCCTATAATTTGCCCAATAATAATAATAATAATAATAAAGTACAGCATTTTCTTTACTCAAAAAGATAAGGAATAAAGAGAGATCTTTATTAAGCTGCGCTCAGTTACGGCCAATACAACATCATCTTTTCTAGATTTAGGCCAAATGTAGGCTACTGAAAAAAAAAGAAAATAGGCTAAGTCGCACCTCACGTCGCATTTTATTAGCCACAATAAAATGGGGCACAAAGTAACACTTTTTGACTTTCTCAGTTTGTGTACATCCACACGGGATTAGGAAAATATTTTTTTTATCCACAGTAATTTTACACTTGTCTAGTATAAATATGTTGCTTTGTTTCATAATTTCAGTGTACGTTTTTCTGGAAGTGAAATGTGACAAGATGCCCTATAGGTTGGGTACATTGCAACATCTGAGGGGCACATTGTAACATGACAGCTTAAAATGTTCTGATCGAATGGAAAAAAATATATACATGACAAACTAAAATATTTTGTTAGTAAACAAATATATATATATATATATATATATATATATATATATATATATATATATATATATATATATATATATTATACGACTGCTTAGGATCATGTATGATCGTTTGGGCTTTATGTTATAGGGATTCCTTTAGCCTTTTGACATTTGCATATAAATTACAGAATCTGGCCCCATAGTATACATTTATATGATTGCTTAATGGCCAGGTTTACCCCCATTATCTGTAAGATACTGAGCAGACTATAGTCCCTTTCACACTGCGATTCCGGAAAATACATGGGTAATGTGTCCTAGAAAATCTAATGTGTCTAGATTTTGCACTTTTCTGACTGCCAGTGATTACCCGGAATAGGTGTACAACCCGTAAAGGTTTGAGGTCGAAAATGCTAGGCACATTAACTTTGACTTAAGCTGGTGAACGATCTCAGCTTCAGTGCGGATTAGTGAGGAACTATAGTTCCTCTGATCTCTGCTTCGTTACAGTTTGCACATATTTGTTTCGTCGCGAACATTAATCTGCCTTCAAAACAACCGCTAAAAGAGTTTTGTTCACACAGAGTTCGTTCCAGGACTGAACCCGGCAATGTTACTAGGTTCCCAACCCGGGATCAATCCCGGAATCAATCCAGGGACGTGTTTGCGTTCACACAGAAGGCGACCCGGCAATTTTCCGGGTCCTATGTGCAATGTGAAAGGGGCTCTAGATAGCCCTCGATGCCAGACACCTTATGGGCCTGGCTGAGCAGCCAACTCACATTCTCTCTACACACACACACACACATATTTTATTCATTTAGACTATAATTAATCAGTGACAAATGTATCTGGTGTATGCATGTATTGTTTGTATGTTTCACTATGGTAGTAGCTACCATTCTTTATTTGTATTAGTTAAGTCCCTTTCACACTGCACGTCGAATTCGTGATTCGTTGGCAGCAAATGTAAAATATTAAATGGAACGATAAAATAACGTTATTAACCGGATACTGGCCATTTCAAATTTTCGAATATTTTCAGAAGTATAAAATTTGATTTCGTTTCTGTTCCTGTCAAAATTTTATTCATTTTCGTTCCTTGAACCGGTTCAGAGCCCTAGTATGGATTAAATAATATTTTAGTTTAAAATTTTAAGTGCCATTGTTTAAAAATAAATGTAAATAAAACAGCTGAAGCAAACATTTAACTGACCATAGACCGGGAGACTGAATCTCTTCCTCACACTGTTGCTCTGTAGTTGATAGAGTCCAGTGTGTTCAGTTCTGGTGTTTGTGATGGTCAGAGATCCAGTTTGTTTGTTCAGCTTCAGTTTGTTTCTGAATCTCTCATCAAGAACATCATCAAATACAGTGATGCTGTTGGCCATTACATTGATTTTAACTATCACATTGTTTTCAGATCCAAACCTCCACAGAATCAGATCTTCGTCCATTATGTCAGTAAGACCAGAGTCTAGAGTGACTGAATCTCCCTCCGTCACTGACACTGACTCCACTGTAACTGTATCAGCAAACACACCTGAAGAATATAGACACAGATTTGATGTTTTACTTAAATAGACCAGATTCCGCACAGAAGGAAACTGAACTGCAGCCCAGTTCAAGCTTTAGAGCCCTTAATTTGTTAATGTGTGCCAAAAACATTATGCGTGTAAAACAGGAACAGACATCAGTAACTACGCAACAAATTAAAGAATATAACAGCATCTGTCATTAGACCCTCTTCACATAAATCTATAATCATTTCATGCAATTACAAGGTGGTAAAGCCATGAATTATTTGATATAAAACAGATTCATTGTTATTGCACCTGCACTATTTTTCTCTTCTGGATTAAATTAGATCGCACAAATATTTGGTTTAAGCATCTTTTATCTTGGAAATCATCTGGCTGTTAAAAAAAATAATTTATGGCTCTGTATTAAATTTCTGTAAATAAAATATATCAGATTAAAACTAAAGTTAAAATAAATATGAATATAACTTACCAACCAGGTGCCAAAAGCAGAACAAAACCAACATGTGAACCATTTTCAGATGACAGCACTTAAAGTGTGTGAACATGTAGCCTATATGAGAGATCATGAACTCACACGACAGTGTTGACCTGCAATATAGGCTATAGCTAGTGTTGCGTGTGATTCATCCACCAATAATATCTGAGCACCACCCACTCATTACACATGAACATGCTTATCTTGTATTCATTGGTTATAGATAATCAGTTCGATATTATTTTTGCAACAATGAATTCCAAATATTTAATTGTTTATTTAATATTTTGCTCTTGAAAGTGTAAAATGGTTTTAGGAGGTTAAAATGTTTTATGATGCCATCAGCAGAACACACTCACACAAACCACAAGTTTGAATAGCTTTTTTTTTTCTTCTTCTTTTCACCCATCAGATCAAACCACAGCTCTGTATGCTGCCGGTTTCACTTTGACTCGCATATAAGAGAAGTAGGCTAGTTATTATTAGATAGGCCTATGTCACTAATGGAGATTCTTGATTTGTGTATCTTGTTTGGTATAGCCAGGAATCCTCAGGAGATACTTTATGAAATATCAATTATCCACCCAAGGAAAAAATAAATGAGGGCAATGAGATTGTATTTGTAGCTCTCGATCTTCATGAAAACTTTAAAACGGGCACTCAATTCATCCATTTTGGATTATTGTAAGAGGTAGGTTTGGGGTTGGTGTAGACGTCAATAAAACACAATCTAATAGATAGAAGATTACATAGAGCCTTGTGATGCATCCGTTCATCATCACTCTATCGGCGCGACAAAGTTGTTCGTCATTTCCGTTAAAGTGCCATGACTAGTGGGACAATGGGTGAAATATAGCCAGTATTGGCTAAATCTGGCACATCCTAAATTTTTATGTATTATTATTGTGCATTGTCCCTGAGTAAAGTAAAGTAAAATAAAATAAATAAAGTGACGCATTCTCATGCCTTTTGTTTTGAAAAACAACAAATTAATTTACATCTTTAAATTGTACCTCAAATGGATAAGGCCTACAAGAAAACATGGATTTAATTACAAAATAATTGATTATGAAACAAATACACATGACATAACATTACTTACAGTTTTTGTTTGGATCCCAGCATAGTATATGAAATGAAAGCATTGATTAAAACAGCCAAGCAAGCTTTGGGAAAGAATGAAGAATTAGTTTAGCTGTCTAGCTGCTGTTCTTTTCGGATAAGACAGAGATATTACTTATTGGACCAAAAAAAAACAGTACACAGAATCTAGTAGACCACAGTTTTCAACTAGACGGATGCACTGCTGCTTCCTCTACTGTCAAAAATCTGGGTGTTATATTAGACAGCAACTTGTCTTTTGAAAATCATATTTCCCATATTACAAAAACAGCATTCTTCCATCTTAGAAACATTGCCAAGCTACGAAACATGTTACCTGTTTCTGATGCAGAAAAGCTAGTTCATGCATTCATGACCTCTAGACTGGACAGATGAGCTAAACACATGAGACAAACATGACTAGATCAGGAAACATAGTTCCCACACCTTGATTAACTTCAAATTCAATGAACTTTCAAGGACTTTCCAAGTCCAATACCCTCAAATTCAAGGACTTGATGTGGGGACACATTTCAAGTGAGAGTGAGGTTACATCGTGTTATCTTGTAAGATACATTGTTACAGTTTTCATGTCTCAAACACAACTATGTAAAAAAAGCTTTTTTTTTTTTTTTTTGGCATTTATTTTTGGCCATGACATAGAACTGATATTCTATTTGTTGTATTTATGTTTTGCATAAAAATGAAGAATATTCGGTACATCCTATACTGTATTCTAAAATGATCTGATATTAACTTTTGCATGGATTTTATTGTAAAGAGCTTAGGCTCATGCAACCAGAAGTCTTAAGATATATGAACATGCTTTTAAGTTATTCTTACCTCATGGGTTTACATTATCTTAACAAGCAAAGCAATTCAACATTAACCTTTTCAGTGGTGAGTTTAAAATATTCTAGCGGTCCCCCGAGAGTGAGTTTTTTTCAGGCGACCGTTATTTTAGAACGTTTCCCTTGCTGTTTCCATGGCGACGCGTCAGGCTTGTCACGTGACACACCGCAGCCACGAAAACACTGCATGACAGAGGGATCACTTTTATTTCGTTTTTCCTTTTTTAAAATATTCACAAATTTGCATACCAGGTCATGGACAATCTGATATTCCGATTCACAAATATGTGTAAATGAGTGTGTTTGGTCCTTTAAAAACCTTTCTAAATGATCTTGATCGTGATCTGTAATCATAGACAGTAAAAGAAATGGACACAGCGACCCCATTGGATTCAACGGAGACAAGTGAAGTCAATTAGAAGCACGCACTTCCTGGGGGTTGAGCGTACTGCGCAGACTCAAACTGAGCTTGATGACGTAGATGTGACGTGAGCAACCTGTAAGTCTTCTAACCGCTGTGCCAAGAGAAATCTGAATCACCCACCGAATCTTGCAGAGACAGCGAGCGTCAACAAGAGCAAATTTTGTTAAGTATTCTGATTAATTATTTTGTCATTTTGCATAGTATTTATTTATTTTAAAATTTAACGCCAGTACGCCATATTAAGTTAATGCATAATATTAAGAAGTTATGATATTCAAGAACTTGTGATAAGTATTCTGATTAATTATTTTTGTCATTTTGCATAGTATTTATTTATTAAAAAATTTAATGCCAGTATGCCATATTAAAGGAACACTCCAACTTTTTGGGATTTTAGCTTATTCACAGTATCCCCCAGAGTTAGAGAAGTCCATACATACCTTTTTTATTTCTGTGCGTTCTCTAAGTGTTATTTGACGCACCCACCGCTAGCCTAGCTTAGCACAAAGACTGGATGTAAATGGATAATGGTAGCATAGTAATCCCAATAAGTGACAAAATAATGCAAACATTTTCCTATTTACATGTTGTGATCTGTATAGTCACAGCGTGTACAAATAACAAGGCTATATGAGACAGAGACCATTTTTAATCGTATAAATACTGGGAACTATATTCTCACTAGGCGTAGGAGCACAACTAACGTTACTTGGGCGGAGTGGCTACTTGGGCGGAGTGATTAGCGCAGCACACGAGACGCCCTGTTGATGGTTCCGGAAACAAACAAAGGTGACTAACTAGCTAGACGTGACTCGTGATCATGGCTGACTTGGAGGAATTGTCAGACTCAGAGGAATTTTACTGTTTATCAAACCAAGATCCAGAACCATATAGTTTTGAGCCAGAATACACAGACGAGGAGTTACAAAGTGCCGTAGAACACTCATCTCATCCTGATTAATAATTATCACAGAAAATGTATAAAGAATTATTACAGGAATTGATATATTTGAAATGCAATTTATTACAGCTGACCAAATACATTCAACAGCATATAATACAGTAATGTTAGATAATTGCATTACAATAGCCAAGAATATGGGGAAAGTAATAGCACAAGGCAAATAGTTTTTGCACAATGAACCCACAGACAGTAACGTTAGCCTACTATTTCACAAACATTTTCTCAAAAAAGAAAACTGCCCATCCCCCTCCAATTCATTAGCAAGTTGAATGTATTAGTCCTGAGAGTTACATTTAGCGCCGCTCATTTGTTATTGAGCGATACAGTGTGTTCATGACAACACAATAATAACAATAAAGGGGATACACTATTCATGTAATAGTGTCACTACTAAGGTTATATTACATTAGCATGGCACTGTTACAGTATGGCTTATGTTAGTCATCTCAAAACATAACGGAACACTTACCGCAGCAACAGGTGATCCAATTTGTCCTGTCTTTATTGGGATGGCTGTATCCTTTATCACACGTTTCATGGTCCATGTGGCAACTTGCATTTTTTCAAAATAGTCGTCTACAGTAAAATGTTCAGAGCAAACGAAATACTTCGTGATGGTGTTTACAGGTGTGTTTGGAACTATACCCAGAACAAGTAGCCATCGATTCATCAGGTCAGCGTTTTTGGTTGGAATTCTATGAAACATCATAGTATTACCTGGTATCCCCTGTTTATTGTCGCAGCTCTTTACAATACAGCGAACACCCATGATTGTACACTATAAATTTACTATCTAGTATCACTCCGCCCAAGTAGCCACTCCGCCCAAGTAACGTTAGCTGTGCTCCTACGCCTAGTGAGAATATAGTTCCCAGTATTTATACGATTAAAAATGGTCTCTGTCTCATATAGCCTTGTTATTTGTACACGCTGTGACTATACAGATCACAACATGTAAATAGGAAAATGTTTGCATTATTTTGTCACTTATTGGGATTACTATGCTACCATTATCCATTTACATCCAGTCTTTGTGCTAAGCTAGGCTAGCGGTGGGTGCGTCAAATAACACTTAGAGAACGCACAGAAATGAAAAAGGTATGTATGGACTTATCTAACTCTGGGGGATACTGTGAATAAGCTAAAGTGCCAAAAAGTCGGAGTGTTCCTTTAAGTTAATGCATAATATTAAAAAGTTATGTAAAATGATATTCAACTTGTTATATGAATTCATAAGTTACCCAATAGGTACATGTGAAAAGTGAGTGAGTGAAAAGTGACGTGACATTCAGCCAAGTATGGTGACCCATACTCAGAATTCGTGCTCTACATTTAACCCATCCGAAGAGCACACACACAGAGCAGTGAACACACACAGACACACTGTGAGCACACATCCGGAGCAGTGAACACACACACACACAGAGCAGTGAACACACTGTGAACACACACCCGGAGCAGTGGGCAGCCATTTATGCTGCGGCGCCCGGGGAGCAGTTGGGGGTTCGATGCCTTGCTTAAGCACACCTAAGTCATGGTATTGAAGGTGGAGAGAGAACTGTACATGCACTCCCCCCACCCACAATTCCTGCCGGCCCGAGACTCGAACTCACAACCCTTTGATTAGGAGTCCGACTCTCTAACCATTAGGCCACGACTTCCCAAGGAGATATGTAAGTTATGGAGCCTAAGATATGTAAGGAGATAAACAGATAACTAGGCACAGGCTAATTATTGCTAACTAAATGCTAGTTAACATTAGTAATTAATTTTAAACAGCTAAGTAGAATTTACGTTAAATGAGTCATATTTATTTAACCGGCCAGGGAGCGCATATTTTAAATATTATTTAAGCACGATTAAATTAGGCATTGGTAAAGATGAGGTGAAAAATGGCGTTAACTGTTATATACATCGCAAGAGAAATGGACGAATCAGTCATATAAAAAACTTATATAGTAAATCGCTTGGACAAAAACGTCTGCTTTGGCCTGTTAAATAACATATAGATAATAGATTGACAATAACGAAAGTCACCAATAACATCTATAACTAATGGTTGCCCTTTTCATTTTTCTTTCCTCAACTTCAAAAACTTGTTTTAGAACTTTAACTGCACTACTTTTCATGGACAGTATAAGCTGTTACACCATGGATAACAGCACAATCTTCCAAAATTATTAAAAGGCACAGATGCACACATATGCATAAACACAAATTTACATTTTTTTTTCCATCTATCTTCTTAGTTTCCTACTATCTAAATCAAACCGAATAATAACCCATTCAAAACAGACTTAGGCAGTGTTGTGTGTAACGCGTTACTAAGTAACGCTTACAGTAACGTAACTACTTTTTCGGGTAAAAAGTAGTGTAACACGCTACTGCTGAAAATTTGGTAACGAAACGTAGTTAATTTTTCAATTCGGCGCAACGTTACTTTTCCCATGGTTAGATTTGACAGCGACACTGCCATCTGCGCGCTTGCGCAATAGTTACAAGGTCCACACTTTACGTGACCGAGGCTGGTAGCAGAGTGCAAAGCAATCATGGCAAGTGAGAAGCAGCCAACGCTAACTTTTGAGGGATGGAGGTATTCCCACTACTTCAAACTCGTTGAAACTAAGGGGAGGAATGTGAGTGTAAGGTCCTGGCGAGAAATTTTTGTCCACTGCCGTTAACTCAACTGCCAACTTCACCAAGCATTTGAAAGGAAAACATGCTAACATGAAGCTTGTCGCTCAAGATCTTGGCGGGGAAATGATGATATGTCGAGTCCAACGCCAAATAAGCAGCTAAAACTTCATTTTCACCACCAGGAGGTAACTAAACAAGAGTTGGACAAACTTGTTGCCTCGTTCATCGTCGATGAAATGTTATCCATCAATACTGTCGAATCTCCCACTTTCAGAAAGATACTTAGTAAAATACCTACAACAGGAGACAGGCGCCCATGGTCAGATCGTAAAACTTTCACGGGCTATCTGGACGAATGTTATCTAAAAATGGAGACTGAATTAAAGAAAACGTTTGAGAGTTTGCAGTATGTTTCAACCACTGCGGATATATGGAGTAGCCATAACCGAAGCTTTCTGGGAATCACTGTGCATTGGATCAATCCGCGCAACTTGAATCGCGAGAAAGCTGCCATCGCATGCAAAAGAATAAAGGGCAGGCATACATATGATGTCATAGGCTTTGAAATGGAACAGATTCACTCAGCGTTTGGCCTTTCACATAGGATCACCGCCACCGTTACAGACAACGGGTCAAATTTTGTTAAAGCTTTTAAGATGTATGCTCCCCCTTAGCCTGACGAGGAGGAGGATGAAGAGCAAGATGAGCAAAGTGTAGTTTTCACAGATGTGGAAGAGTTGCTTGGAACCACAGAAGGACAGTTTTCTCTTCCCCCGCATTTTAGGTGTGCTTCGCATACGCTCAATTTGATCTCGTGCAATGACATCGACAAATGGCTGTCATCCAACAAAACTGACTCAAAATCTGTGTACAGAAGTGCAACGGCGAAGTGTGCTGCTCTTTGGACAAAGGCAAGCCGTTCTACCGTGGCCTCTGAGATTGTCGATGAAATCTGTGGGAAAAAAATTATCGTGCCTACATCCACAAGGTGGAATTCCTTCCACGATGCCTTGTCACGTATCAGTGACATCCCGGCCCAAGATTTGAATACGCTTTGTACTAGATTGGACATCAGAGGCCCAACAGAGCGCGAACATCTATTCCTTAAGGAATACTGCAGTGTTTTGAAACCGATGACAGTAGCACTGAATATCTTGCAAGGCGAAGAGAACTGCTACTATGGTAGTCTTCTACCAACCCTGGAGACCCTGATGTCAAGGACGCTCGCACTCCAAAATGGACTTTCAAGGATGACAGCTGACCTACCGGGTGTAATTGTACAGGTAAGCCAATTCTTAATAGCCTATCTGAAAGTTAGCTACAGGCCTACGTGTTGTATCCTAGTCATTTAAGATTTAGTTTCGTATTTATGTGTAAATAAAATAAATAAAAAATGTATTTCATGTATGTTGATTATATGAAAAGTGTAAAGCATGAGTAAGATCATAATTTTGCGCAATATATTGGGAGACAAATGGAGTGGGCAGACATGATTTTGACCACTTTATTAAGTTTGTTTTTGTAGAAAGCCTTTCTTTAAAATGAATTTAGTTTTGTATTAATTGTATCTTAATTTTAATCGATGTTTTCGTTCGATCAACCAATTACCTGAATTTAATAAATAAGAAAGTAAATATAGCATGCAATATAATCATCATGGTGTGAACTGAAGTCTCCGATAAACTCAGATAAGCTACTTGCCTCACAGACCTGAGAAATATATAGAAAGCTTGAAATGTGTACTTTTAAACAAAATATATAATTTTTTCTCAATCTCTTTTTTTTCTCCTACTCCTTTTTTTTTTTTTTTTTTTTACCTTGATAGAGTGAGTCGTATGTCTGAAAACTATGCTTATGTCTTCTATATCATTTTGTCCTAGGCTATCAAGACGCGATTCGCACTGGTGTTGGAGAGCAGGGAAGCTTTATTGGCTGCCTTGACGTTGCCGAAATTTAAAGTTCGGTGGATAAGTGGAGCGGAGCGGGGATAAGTGGAGCGTAGCGGAGAGAAGCGGCGCGTGCGCTGCTCATAGCGGAGTGTCGCACTCTACCCCATGATGCAGAGCCGGCTGAGAATAAAAACAGAGAAGTTGCTGCACACAGCAGCGCCAATGAAAAGGAATTTTTTTCTTTTGGTGAGGAGGAGGAAGACGCAATGGCCTTTAGTGCGGAATCAGAGGTACTTGAGTACATGAGATCAGGCTCAGAGTTAGAAGTTCTCAACCGTTTCCCCCGAGTGAAAGCTGTGTTTATGAAATACAACACTGCCACACCATCCAGTGCACCGGTGGAAAGGCTGTTCAGTCTGGGAGGCCTTGTGCTTACCCCCAGAAGAAACAGACTTTCAGATAAACGTTTTGAAAGACTGCTCCTGATGAGGTATAATCACCCATTTTGTGCTGATGTGGAATAGGTTGCCTGCCACCCATGCTATAGACAACTCAAGCCTATGCCTAATATCCTCTTTTCTATCTGCCCATCATACTGTGAAGTAGGGCCAGCATATTCAGTTAACATAGCCTTTTTAATTCTGAGGCTAGTCATGCTATAAGTTGTGCTTGATTTTATTTTGGCTAAAATGTCTTTGCCTCTAAACTGTATTGTGCCATTTTATTTTATTTACACAAGCCATCGACATCAAGCCATTTTTAAGTTATTATTTTTTCTGTTGGATTTAGATGAGGCATGCATGTTTTATTTTGAGACATATGACCAATTTTGAGGTTACCATGTTGTTCCTAAGGAGCTTATTGATACTATTTTTTTTTATATAATAAAGAGCACAAAAGAAATACCTGTTATGTCATCCATAGTATAACTTTATGTAGGCCTACACATTAAGTAACAGATATTGGGTTCTGCCCAAAGTCAAGCAACATAAAAGTAACGTAAAAGTAACGAGTAACATAAAAAGTTACTTTCCAAAGGGGGTAACTAAGTAAAGTAACAGATTACTTTTTTAAAAAGTAACGAGTAACAAGCAAACACTACTTTTTAAAAGTAACTTCCCCAACACTGGACTTAGGATATAAGTCAAGGAATGGTCAGTATACAATATACTATCCCCTCGAGTCATTTTCGTATCCATTCAATATATTCATTTTAAATAGTCTTAAAATTGCTCATTGTTCTACATGATTTCATCTCTTCACGTAAAACATTTGACCATATAATATTCCAATGTATAAAGAATTGTGAGCTAGGTGTTAAATCATGTATCATGGTCAAAAACAAAAACACTTGAACAGAAACGGTTTTCTTTATTTCACATAAGGTTATGTAGGATAGGACATGTTGTAGATGGCTTCCGACCAGGAAGAAAGGGATCACATTCATCTTCAAGCGTATCCTATATTTGTAAATAAATAAAGGAATAACGTTAACCGTGATTGACATTTAGATGTTTTTTTTTTTTTCTTCTATTGCATGTATAATTTCATGATAATTTCACCATCCCCCGTTAATATAGATACCCTGTTACCCGTACTTCATTATTTAATGAAGTAGATAAATTATTTAAAGGTCGGTATATAAATGTTACTTCATATGTAGTGAATACTTCATACTTGCCACATACCGAATTATTTCCAATTCCTCAAAACGTTGTTGAACAATTTTGTCCCTTTGCTTTTGTGGACTCTCTATGGGCTTCTCCCTTGACTTCATGCCTCCACGTCCCCCCGATAGACTCATAGACAGTAAAAGATTGCCTGCGAGCTTCTCCTCTTGTCCATACGGTAATTTCTCTACTGTGCGACAGAGAGTCGCAGGTCCGCTAATCAATGGCGGCACCCGGGGAAGCGTCAATAAAATATGACCCTGCCCCCCTGTCTGTAATGTGAGATGGGCGCCGCAGTCCAGAGAGTCCTGTCAGTCAGATTTAAAGCACGTGAATTCATCAGTTTCTCTCCATATACAAGTAATAAGTGGCCGGTGAACTGGGTGGAGAATAGAGTGAGTTTTATAGTTACTTACACGATGTGTATCTGATATGAATAAAACACAACTGCAAATTAAATTTGAATGGATTGTTATTGTTGCTTCCATAAACATATGTGTGTATTTTTCAAACTCTAAATGTATTGTTTTACTAGTATTTATGTGTATTTAAATGTCTGAAACCTAAAATATGCATTATGTGGTTAAGAACACTGCATAGTTGTGATAATATGACAACAGCAGTGTACGTCTGTCTCTGGCTCAGAGCCAGCCAACGCGCGAAAACGCAGTTTGAATTTGGCAGTTATGCGACGTCACCGAATGTTCTAAATCCCATCTGTGCGACCATACTCCCAGGGGCACGGAAATAAGAATACCATATGTGGGACCGTACCGCTCAAAAGGTCAATTTCACAGTGTGTCTATGAATTGTGAGGTACCATCATAGTAATTTTGTGCATGCATGAACATCATGTAGGGTGACCATATTTTAGTTTTCCAAAAAGAGGTCAGTGGGTGCCGACGGGGCGGGGGGCTGGGGTGTTGTTGGTTGGTTGTTGGTTAAGGTAGTGCCCATAGTAGTGCAATGACCATATCCCAAATATCAAAACTGAAAATGTCATTTCCATCCTTAAAATACATATTTTACAGTTACTGTTATGCATATTGATCATAAACACAGCTAAAAAGCTTCCTACCAGTGGCCCTCCTTCACAAAACTTAACATCTAGCACAGTTTTATCATAGGCAGAAAGCAAAATGTTTCAATACAAGCATTTGAGTCAAATGTAATTTAAGAAACATTTGAAACCTTTAACCCACGGGAAAAACCAACTCATTAATAGTTTAAAAGTAGCCATGGGGGAAAAATGCAGACTTGGCAACCCTGCATTCAACACGAGCTGCAGGAGTCAGATTTGACTGATCATGGGTTGAGGAGAGAAAGATGGCTGAGACCACGCCGAAGGATTTGCTGTTGAAACAGATCCTGAGCTTATTGACAAATATCTGATCTTATTTTACACAGAGTGTGCATGATCACGTAAACAGAAGTGAAAGTGAACAGCGAGCGCTCATTCAAAAGACATTTAAATAGCCTACTCTGCGTATTGATAGATGCGCCCTGATGCTCGGAAATTCTGCAATATTAGAATGTTTGTGCGAGCCGGTTGGACTGGACACAAGGGAGAGGGCAATAATGGTCAGGAATTCAGTGGGAGCAGGATTAAGAAAACAGTGCCTTCCAGCACTCTAATAAAAAAAACAAAAACGCACACAATCATTGTTGACTGCAGAAAGTAAAAGCTGAATCCCTAACATTTTGGTTGATTCAGAAATCATCTGGCCAGAAGGCATTTTTTTTTAATCCAAAAAGAGGACATTTCCAGAAAAAAAAAAAAAAAAAAAAAGGAAACGCCATAGCAACTGTTACAAACTTTCAAAGTTCCAGGGGTTGGAACGCAACATTTAGTTATATTGCGGTGATGGTGCAGATTGTAGAAAGAACCAGACACAAATATGTGTTTGGCCCCAATTAAATGTTTTAATTTCCAAAAGCCGAAGCCACCAAACAGTGTGTGAATTATGTACAATGCATATATTAGAAAACAAGGAAAATTAAGATACATTAAGTAAAGGGGAAACGGGGAACGAGAGCGGCGCCCAAATAAAAAAAACAAAAATAGGTACTAAACTAAGTTCTTAAAACCCTCTAACCTAACTAACCAAAACAAAAGGTAGAACACAAACCCAAAATCTTCAGAGTATGTGACACCTCAACTAAACTACACTAACTACCAAACCAAAACACAAAGAGGGCGCTCACCACTTACCTAACACCTGTTAGCTGAGGACAATATGAATCCTAGATCACAAGATACGCCCCCACATACAAAGACCATGCCCTTAATGATGATTGACAGCCACTTCCTCCATTCAGCAGATACCTGAGAGCAAAGCTGACAGACTAGAGAACCGAATGGTAAAGACGGAAGAGAGAGGAAAAAAAAAAAAAAACACAAAAAACACGCAGCACATAACAGCAACGTACAACACAAAGTACCTCACGTGGAAAACACTTAACTTAACGCGTAAATGCGCAAAACTAATATAAATCAAGCAAGCTATATGCATAGGCCACAAAGTGTTGCCAAAATAACACATTAGCAGACCAGAGGGAATATTATGGAACTTTTTTTTTTTTTTCAGAAAACTTCTTGCACAAAATAAATTCAAACACTTTTATGGAGCTGTGTCAATGTATGTTTATTTTCAAAAACTTTCCAGGGCCTTGAAAAAAGTTTTTCAGATTCACAAACTTTCAAGCTTTTTAAGGACCCGTGGGAACCCTGAAAAAGTGTTTATTGCAGCATCAGTCAGTCAATGAGTTTCTTATATGACAGCAATCTCACTTCTCTCTCCACATTTATAAAAGATTATTACACATGGACAAGTAACAAAGAAGAAACTGATGCTTAATTGAAATTTAGTTATTTTATCACTCAATTATCTAAATAAACGTAAAATAATTACCTTTAATTTACAGGTAAATAAAAAGGTGAAAGCAGTATTTAACTCACCATAGACAGTGAGACTGAATCTCTTTCTCACAGTGTTGATCTGTAGTGTATAGAGTCCAGTGTGTTCAGTTCTGGTGTTTGTGATGATCAGAGATCCAGTTTGATGATCCAGCTTCAGTCTGTCTCTGAATCTCTCATCAAGAACATCATCAAATACAGTGACGCTGCCGGCCAGTACATTGATTTTAACTATTGAAGTGTTTTCAGCTCCATACCTCCACAGTATCAGATCATCATCCATCATTTCAGTAAAACCAGAGTCTAGAGTGACTGAATCTCCCTCCAGCACTGACACTGACTTCACTTCATCTAAACCAGCAAACACACCTGAAGAATATAGACACAGATTTGATGTTTTACTTAAATACTCCACACAGAACAAAACTGCAGCTCAGTTCAATCTTTAAAGCCCTTGATTTCTAAACATACACCCTACTTATTCATGTGAAACATGCCAAGATATACTCAAAAAATTACAGAAGCGCGTGCATCAGCTTTCATCAGTCCATCAATCAGTCAGATCAATCAGTAATAATTTCAATGTCATTGTTTATAAGGTGACAAAGTCATGAATTATTTTTCTTATTGTACCAGCCCTATGTTTCACAATAATTTGTCTTGGAATTATTGTAAAATTTTGTTTAGGAAATTCTCTGGCTGATGAAAAATGACTCAATACAGCATATTCCAGGGGCCAGTTTGTGGCGGGGCCCCTCTCTGACCACTATAGTGGACAAAGTTTTGCTACATTTTGATTGGATCTTGTTGGACTAACATAAGCAAACTGTCCAACACCATCAGATAAAGATGAAAGAACAACAGCCAGACACCTCTTAAGAAGACATTGGGTACAAAGCCCGATAAGGACAGGAATTCCTATTGGTCAGAATGTTGGTGGTTTTGCCCTTCACCCACCAACAGACTGATTCCTCAGGTTTTGTCCTGTGACTGTCATAAAAATTCCTTAGGACCTCTGGATGCAGCAGCAATGGGTGAAATAAAGAGGGATCATCGAAGTTCCATCCAAATCCATTCATAACTATGTTCTCAAACCTTTCATGCAAAATAGGGTTCTTCACCTTATTTCTTTCAGAGTAGCAACAGTTTATCTATCCAGATAACATTGCTCTGACATTGCAACACCCAACATAATCACTTGCATTTTATGCATCTAATGCACTTTATTCCCATTTCATTTAAGGTATTCATTAGTAGTTATTGATTACTCTTGTCCATCTTTTGTAAATAAAATCTATTTATTAACTAGCTTGTGTTGATGATACAGAAAAAGTTTCTACAAGTTAGAGATCCCACCAATCTTTCTTATGTGATGTACTCTTAACCAACCACACCTTAAGTGACACATGATCCAAATATCATACGTCATTGGTGACGCGAGTACCCATTACTACACTATTTCGGCTCCCTAGGTTGGCGAAAGCAAAAATCACTACACTGCCCTATAGTGTCGTGTGTGATTCATCCACCAATCATATTTGAACACCACTCACTCACTACACATGCACACACTTCTGCTTGCATTGTTAATATATATATATATATATATATATATATATATATATATATATATATATATATATATATATTTATATATATATATATATATATATATATATATATATATATATATATATATAAATATATATATATATATATAAATATATATATATATATATATATATATATATATATATATATATATATATATATTATTTTCTATATTATTTTGCAACAATAAATTTCAAATATGTTATTGTTTAATAAATATTTTGCTCTTGAAAGTGTAAAATGGTTTTAGGAGGTTTACTAAGGTGTGTTTTCTCTTGGTGACATCAGCAGATCACACACACACACACACTCAAACCACATGTCTGAATATAAGCTGCCCCAGAAACAAAACCAAAACAATCAGCAGTCAATTCTCAGCCCCACACACAAACTGGACCTCAAACCAACCACACCCACCGCTGAAACTCCCATCTTCTCCTTCTGTCCCTTCACTGAGGCAGAAATATCAAAACTTCTCCTCTTCAGCCAACCTACAAAATGCCCTCTAGACCCAATCTCCTCACACCTCCTCCAAGCAATTTCTCCTACACTTTTACCAGCACTCACACAAACATTATCAACACATCTCTCCACACAGGCACATTCCCCACTGCATTCAAGCAGGCTCAGGTAACCCCACTGCTCAAAAAACCTTCATGAAACACTTCAGTTACAGATAGCTACAGACCTGTCTCTCTCCTTCCATTCATAACGAAAACCCTCAAAAGAGTTGTTTTCAACCAGATATCATTGTTTCTTTCATAGAACAACAAACTGGACGCTAACCAGTCAGGTTTCAGGAGTGGCCATTCAACTGAGACTGCGCTACTGTCAGTCACGGAAGCCCTGCGGATTGCAAAAGCTGATGCCAAATCATCAGTTCTTATTCTGCTGGATCTTTCTGCTGCTTTTGACACTGTCAATCATCAGATACTCCTGTCTGCCCTCTCATCATTGGGCATCACAGGGATTCCACTTCGCTGGTTTGAATCCTATTTCACAGGTAGGTCTTTCAGGGTTGCTTGGGGAGGGGAGGTATCCAAAGCACATCAACTTGTCACTGGGGTTCCTCAGGGATCAGTTCTTGGACCCCTCCTCTTCTCCATATACACAACATCACTGGGTACCATCATACAGGCACATGGCTTCTCCTACCATTGCTATGCTGAAGACACACAGCTCTATCTTTCATTTCAAGAAGATGATCCAACGGTAGCTGCACGGATCTCAGACTGCTTGGCGGACATCTTGGCATGGATGAAAGAATATCACCTACAGCCCAACCTGGCAAAGACTGAGCTTCTTGTCTTCCCTGCCACTCCAAATCTACAGCATGATTTCACCATCCAGTTAGGTTCTTATACAATTACCCCATCAACTTCGGTCAGAAATTTTGGTGTAACCTTTGATGACCAGCTGACCTTCAAAGACCACATTGCAAAGAATCCTCAATCTTGCAAGTTTGCATTGCCAAACATCAGAAAGATCAGGCCCTTTCTAACAGAGCATGCTGCACAACTTCCTGTCCAGGCCCTTGTCAATTCTAGGCTGCAATACTACTGCAATGCTCTTCTTGGCTGGAATTCCATCAAGCACAATCAAATCCCCTAGAAATGATTCAGAATGCAGCTGCACAACTGGTCTTCAATGAGCCCAAAAGAGCACATGTTACACCTCTCTTTATCTCCTTGCACTGGCTACCGGTTGCAGCTCGCATCAAGTTCAAGACATTGATGCTTGCATATAAAACAGCCACAGGCTCAACACCCGCCTACTTCCACTCACTATTACAAATCTACATCCCCTCCAGATGTCAGAAGTACAGCCCCACCAGTGAGCGATGCCTCGTGGTACAATCAAAGAGAGGCACAAAATCACTTTCCAGAACATTCTTGTTCACCATTCCCATCCATTGCACACGTACAAGCTCTTCTTGCATGTATTGGTTGTAGTTCTTCCATCTAATTCACACACTGTTCGTAGTAGCAGATCCGATGTTCCATATCACTATGACATTTTTTTTTTGAAGAAGGCAGAAGCTGTTTGTCCAGCAAACAGATCAAACCACAACTCTGTAAAGATGTTAGTAGGAGTTTCACTTTGACTCACAAGCTGAGCTGCACAAGCGTCACATGCATTCAGGTGAATAACATTCATGTACGGTCTGTGGTTCTTCTGTACTTTGTTATATTATACATCTTTGTATAACTAAAGATTCATTCAAATGGTCTGAATTTCCTTTAAAATGTGCGGCTCATGAATTTATCAAAAAAGTATGACCTGCAAATGCAGCATGCAGCTTCAGTGAGAAAGACAAAGTATGTTCACAACAGATGTGAAAACAAGCCTGAATGTATCAAACTAGATCTCAACCAACACACCCAAACCTGTTCAATACCCACTGCCGCTAAACCACATTCTGTTTAAACAGAACCATTGAAAACCACAGCTCATGGTTTTGTTTTTCTAGCGCAGAGAATGAACATGATTCAGTGAATGCAATAGCTGTGTTGAAGTGAAACTTCTGTGGTTAAACCTGAAGAGTAGAAAACCTGTGTATTATTGGATGCCAGAAGCACGTGTCAGTTGTTTGTTGGTAAAGAGTGTCTTTTATGTCCTCTCCTGTTGATACAAACCTCACAATCTGACTTCATTTTCATGAAAACAGCTTTTCAGACTTGACATGACACTAATACTTCCTGTTCTGGTGTGTGTATATATACACATAAAGGGACGCTGCCTCAAAACAAAGACTTCCTCAGAAATAATAAAAGAAAAGACGCCAATCATTTTCATTTCGCCTGTGTTATGTAATATTGTCTGTCACTTCATAGCGAGTCTTAATAAGTGCTATATATTGTGATGACAGCTAGTGTGCTCACTGATGGAGATGATCCACATGCACGCTGGATTAATAACACACTTCAGAGATTTTCATTATAATATTATAATGTTGCAGTGCTCAAAGACAACGCTTTATGCTGCACTTCTGGTCAGCTTGTGTTTGTGGCCACTAAGTAAGTTACAAATGTTTTTATACAGTTTTAGTTCATGCTTTGTTTTTATACTGAGTAATGTGCTGGATTTGCATCTGTTATTACCAGATAAAAGATGTGGACTCCAGGGACCTGTACCATGAAGCTAGATTAGCTGGCTAGCCAGGTAAATTTCAGGTTAGTTTGCACCTATCCTGGGTTTTAGGTACCACGTAAATGGCTTGGCTTTTAGCGGCATCCATTGCCATAGTAACTTACACTCCACGGCTAACCTGCTCCGGGGCAGGTTATGTTCTGAGTTAGAGATCTCAAACTGAAGTTGGACCAATCAGATGTGAGAGAAGTGACACCTGTCTGACACAAAGTCACTCCCCTAGATTCTCTTGCTCCAAATTAAAGGTCACTAATGCTATAAAAATAAAAATAAAAAAGTCTGGCTTTAATGATAATTACGGAGTCATTTTATGATTTATATGATTATTGTGATTCATATTATTATTATTATTATTATTATTATTATTTATCTTTTACACACAAGCAATTTTAGTTTAACAGTTATTATAAATCATTTATTTTAAATAAATATGAATGTATACATATCATGTAATATAAATAAGCTGTAGTATCAAAAGATTGCACTGTTTAAAAAAATAAAAAATCTGACCTTACATGTTCGAGCCTCTATCACTATATACAGGTCCTTCTCAAAAAAATAGCATATTGTGAAAAAGTTCATTATTTTCCATAATGTAATGATAAAATTTAACTTTCATATATTTTAGATTCATTGCACACCAACTGAAATATTTCAGGTCTTTTATTGTTTTAATACTGATGATTTTGGCATACAGCTCATGAAAACCCAAAATTCCTATCTCAAAAAATTAGCATATTTCATCCGACCAATAAAAGAAAAGTGTTTTTAATACAAAAAAAGTCAACCTTCAAATAATTTTGTTCAGTTATGCACTCAATACTTGGTCGGGAATCCGGCGGCGTAGCATGGAGGCAATCAGCCTGTGGCACTGCTGAGGTGTTATGGAGGCCCAGGATGCCTTGATAGCGGCCTTAAGCTCATCCAGAGTGTTGGGTCTTGCGTCTCTCAACTTTCTCTTCACAATATCCCACAGATTCTCTATGGGGTTCAGGTCAGGAGAGTTGGCAGGCCAATTGAGCACAGTAATATCATGGTCAGTAAACCATTTACCAGTGGTTTTGGCACTGTGAGCAGGTGCCAGGTCGTGCTGAAAAACGTAATCTTCATCTCCATAAAGCTTTTCAGCAGATGGAAGCATGAAGTGCTCCAAAATCTCCTGATAGCTAGCTGCATTGACCCTGCCCTTGATAAAACACAGTGGACCAACACCAGCAGCTGACATGGCACCCCAGACCATCACTGACTGTGGGTACTTGACACTGGACTTTTTGGCATTTCCTTCTCCCCAGTCTTCCTCCAGACTCTGGCACCTTGATTTCAGAATGACATGCAAAATTTGCTTTCATCCGAAAAAAGTACTTTGGACCAATGAGCAACAGTCCAGTGCTGCTTCTCTGTAGCCCATTTCCTGCACACGCCTGTGCACGGTGGCTCTGGATGTTTCTACTCCAGACTCAATCTACTGCTTCTGCAGGTCCCCCAAGGTCTGGAATCGGTCCTTCTCCACAATCTTCCTCAGGGTCCGGTCACCTCTTCTCGTTGTGCAGCGTTTTTTGCCACACTTTTTCCTTCCCACAGACTTCCCACTGAGGTGCCTTGATACAGCACTCTGGGAACAGCCTATTCGTTCAGAAATGTCTTTCTGTGTCTTACCCTCTCGCTTGAGGGTGTCAATGATGGCCTTCTGGACAGCAGTCAGGTCGGCAGTCTTACCCATGATTGCGGTTTTGAGTAATGAACCAGGCTGGGAGTTTTTAAAAGCCTCAGGAATCTTTTGCAGGTGTTTAGAGTTATTAGTTGATTCAGATGATTAGGTTAATAGCTCGTTTAGAGAACCTTTTCATGATATGCTAATTTTTTGAGATAGGAATTTTGGGTTTTCATGAGCTGTATGCCAAAATCATCAGTATTAAAACAATAAAAGACCTGAAATATTTCAGTTGGTGTGCAATGAATCTAAAATATATGAAAGTTTAATTTGTATCATTACATTATGGAAAATAATAAACTTTTTCACAATATGCTAATTTTTTGAGAAGGACCTGTATTTTCAAATGTATAAACTAACTTAAAAGGTTTCACTTGTGACTGCACTGATAGAGCAAGACAATTTATTTTATTTGTCCTCCTTCATGTTTCATATGGCGTTTAAATTTGTCATATTCTTTAATCTCTTAACCTTTAGCAAAACATTTAACCTTTAGTTTTGAATCTCGCTGGGTCTCTCGCGAGAAGTAAATCAAACTTGATTATCGCAAGCCGTTTTAGCATTTAAAACTTGGTTTGACTATCCATAAATATAATTTCGGATAGTCACAATTATAATTTGGATAGTCATAATTATAATTCGACTAGTCACAATGACAATTAGAGATATCTGCAATTATAATTGCACTAGTAAGAAATCGGATTAGAGACATCTTTAAATATGATTTGACAAGTCAAAACTCCTTTACTTTTTATGTACTTCTCAGAAATATACTTAAAATGACATTTAAGTATACTTGATTTATACTTACAAAAAGTCAAAATATATTTGAACTATACTTGTGCTCCTAGAATCCGTGTTTTCATTGTTATATGGTAGAGGGCGCTAGGTCATCTGACAAGAAACAGAATCAAAACTGTAACCTTATGGAATAAAATGTCGACCGATGAAGAGGTAATAATTACAGTCAAGCAAGTATACTTAAAAATATACTTGAACTTTACTTAAGTATACTTAATAAAATAAACTTGAAGTATACTACTTTTTGTTAAGGGTATCTGTAATTACTTTATAGATATCGTCATAGACACGTCATACATCCGCAAATGTAATTAGAGATATCTCTAATTCAGTTTCAGCTAGTCACTATTATAGTTTAAGATATCTGAATTGTAATTGCTCCTAGTCGAAATGCTCCT
Organism: Carassius gibelio; assembly: GCF_023724105.1. Classification (NCBI taxonomy): domain Eukaryota; kingdom Metazoa; phylum Chordata; class Actinopteri; order Cypriniformes; family Cyprinidae; genus Carassius; species Carassius gibelio. The sequence goes on along the minus strand of NC_068417.1, from coordinate 11,603,964 downwards.
GTGTGACGTCAGAATAAATTTACTCAGCTCCTCCCCAGCTACTCTGCTAACTGCTAACAACATAATAAAAGTCTGCTTTAGTTGTCACGGAGAGAAAAGCTACTGGATGAAGTGCTTCGTGGTTTATTAAATAAATCTGGATGCAGCCTTGTGTGGTAAAAGGTCTCCAGCGTGCATGTATGTATAGCGCTGCGTTTTAATTGAATCATGTTTCAAAACAGACCAAATGCAGTGTAATGTTCAATAAAGTCAGAAAATCACAAACTGCTCGTCTAAATTTATTTATTATATATTTAGACAATAAAAAAAATGTTTATTTATTTATTTAATTATTCATGTATTTATTTAAAGAAAGATAGGCCTACCTTAAAAAAAATGAAGGTAGGCCTAATTTGCAGATTTTATCTTACCATTCATCCTGGCTTTTTTTTTCTCAGAATTGTGATAGCTATATAGACAATGCGAGATTATATATATATATATATATAGCTATATAGACAATGCGAGATTTATATATATATATATATATATATATATAACTGAGATAAAAAGTAGCTATTTCTTTATTAATTTATTAATTTCTTTATTTAGTGGCTGAAACGAGCTTCCATAAATAGCCCACAAGATGGGAGTATTGTATTTTATTATAGCAAGAGATCCATGATGATGATATTCTGCTGTGTTCAGTGATGAGCGCCAATGCATTATTTTAGGCAGCGGCTATTTGCACTAGTGTAAATAGCATATTTTCTTAGCGATAGATGCTATTAACACTAAGTGCAAATAGCAGTATTTTTTTTAACGATGTGCCATTTACACTAAGTGCAAATAGCTATAGATTATATTTACACTATGTTAAAATAGCAAGATTTTCTGCTATTTATACTACTTATTTCAAATAGTGGCAATTATCCGCACGTCAGTATTGTAGTACATTGTAAAACAGTACGCAATAATAACTTGGTGAGTGTAAATGATCATTTTAATTAAAATTTTTAAATGGATGCCACCTTACTGGGACAAAGCCCTCCCTACACCTACCCTAACCCTACCAAATATTTATTTTCAACTTCTTATTTATTTCCTTAATTTTTATTGAAAATAAATGCCTTTCCGATACGATATGAGATTTGAAAAAGGAGGAAAAATGTTTGGCAAAAGGTGGACGCGAACTCGGGTCGATTGCGTCAAAATATCACAGACAGCAAGCAGTTTCGGCCTTTAGTGTCACGGAGTGGCTACTCCACTACAACTGACACTGATTTAGTGTCGTTTATCAATGTTAACTATCCCAATCACATGTTGGTGGGCGATAGTGTAAGTAGTCTCTGACAACAAGGCAGGCTTGCACTTTGTGTAAATAGACACTGATTCTTTTAACATTATATTAAATGTTGAACCAGCTGACATGAGGCTTATACATGTGTTTGTTTGTAAATAAAGGCTAACAAAATTTAATCCACAACACACACGTCTCAACATTACGATATAAAACAGGACAAAAGCCTATTTAAGTCCTCTCTGTATATCCTACCACTTTTACACATGCTGCAGATACATTTTTATTTCCATACTCTTGTATTACTTCTGTATAAAACAGTTTAAAATCACCAAAAGACGCAGGACTTTTATTATACAATTCTTAGACAAAACTGCTAATGACAACAGTTTCCAAGCAAGGATTGGTTAAATAAAATGTTTAAGGTGGGGCTCAACAAAGGTGTATTTGCATGCACATTGTAGATATCTATAAAGGTATTTTGACTAGTCAAATTGTTAATTCCAGATATCTACATTGCAATTACGCCTAGTCACAAAGCTAAATGCAGATATCTCTAAATATAGTTCTTCCTAGTCAAAAATCTGATTGGGATATCCATAATTAAATTGCAGATATCTTTAAATTAGTTTTGAATAGTCACAATTCCAATTCAAGATATCTTTAAATATGATTTGCCTAGTCAAAAGTCCAATTCAAGATATCTACAAATGTAATTTGACTAGTAATAAATGAATTGCAGATATCTACAAATGTATTTTGGATATCTTTACAAATTTTGAATTAAAGATATCTTAAATTGTATTTTGACTAGTCAAATCATATTTAAAGATATCTTGAATTGGGATTACGACTAGTCAAAACTCATTTGAAGATATCTCTAATTGAATTATCACTAGTCAAATTGTAATTTGAGATATCTCTAATTAGAGTTTTGACTAGGCAAAACTAATTTGAAGATATCTGCAAATATTTTTCAATGGAAGATTATGACTAGTCGTAATAACACTGTAGATATCTTAATTCCAATTATGACGAGTCATAATTGCAATATAGATATCTGGAATTACAATTGTGACTATCCGAAATTATATTAATGGATAGTCAAAAACAAGTTTTAAATGCTAAAACGGCTTCCGATACGCGGTGATCACCGGTGATCGGTTCTGCGCAGATTTTGCTCATCTCAAACAAGCCTACCAAAAATTCTTGCCGGGACGTGTCCCGTATGAACAGCGCATATGGCCACCCTAGTTAGAAAGGTCCACTGAACGACATCTCATGGAGCACGTTTAGTCCAACGCAGCAATAACGTTGTAATATGGATGATAATTCCTTTGTTTACGTTTCAGTTCTTTAGGGACAGTATTGTTTGTGTCCTTTAAGGAATAACTCACACTCAGAAACTGCGTCTTGGTAGTAAAAAAATGGCATGGTTTTGTAGCGTACAGTGTCACAAACAGAATGAGACGATCCACCAAAAAAAAAGTGAAAGATAGGCGAAAGATTGTTTATTTGAATTCTGGCCCTCTCTCGTGACGCGCTCTGACTCAACTGTCATCTGATGGAGGCGGAACTTAGCGATCGCCTTTTTCTTATTTTTTTTATTTTTCAACATTTTTTATATATGTGTGAGTGTGTTTTATGTTGAATGTGCCTGTATCTGCATGATTACCGTCTGTTTGAGCGCAAATCAGCTCGCTATTGTGTAATCACAGCTATCAATGTGAACGCCATCTATATGAATAGAGTGCGATTTATTGACTTTATGGCGCATTTATATGATTACCATCTCTATAACTGGCCATCAGCACGTCAACACGTGATAATTGACTATATGACCAGAAATCATTGTAAATGCTGCATTTCTAGCAATCTCAGGATGTTCTGTAATTGGCTTACAAAGTTAAATATTTTTCATATTTCTTATTTATTTTTCTTACTCAAATTTTTCTTATTGTATCTTTCTAGTGCTCAAATAAATCACTTATATGATGTCTAAGTTTCTGTCTATTGTTTTATAATTGAAAAAAAACTATGCAGTGGTATGTTTAATGACTAAAATAGTTTGTAGAATACGTCAATACAGTTGGTAAATATATTTTATATTTGGGGGGGGGGGGGTTGCAGGAATCTCATTTTTCATGGTATGGTTTTCATGGTATGTTCTTTAGATTTGAAATAGAAACTCATGAGACATTTGACTTTCAACCCATTACTTTTCTAGATTGCAGGACTGATTTAATGTATTTTTATAGCTATCAAATAAATAAAAAAATCAGTGTGGAAAAAAAAAAATTCAAGGCACTTCAGTGTCTATAACTTTTAATATTTTTGAGCATTATCAACTCTGGTTGATAAAAAGTAAAGCCCAAAGGGTCTTTTTCCAAAGACACCAAAATTGTGTTTGTAACACACTGAAGTAAGGAACTGTTACAATTTTAAGTTAGGTAGAGCACTTTCAACTGTGAGTCCCATAATGGGGGGTGCTGGCTAAGAGGTTAAGATATTATAAAAATTAACATCATAATTTTCTGTAAATCTGCTTTGAAACAATTGCTATTGTTAAAAGTGCTATAGAAATCACTTTACTTGAATTGACAGATATTTTATCACATACTGTTTTATCGGAGATAATCGTGTATCTGTTAGATTCAGGATTTCATGGTAAAGTGGTCAGTTAATGCTAAAGTTAGACTGAGTTTCATATGAAATGGAAAAAGTCCTTCAACCACACGCTAGTGATGCCTTAGCACTGTCTGTGTTAAAAGTCAACCGCAAACATTCAGCAATGTTCAAACACAACTGTTTCCAGCAAATCTACACAGACGTAAATCAGATGCAAAAATTTTTCTTGTTTCGGGGATTTGTTAAAAAGAATTTAAAAAACACATTCTTTAAGAGGCTATAAGAGTCAAACACGAAAATGTTTCAGTGTTTCACAAGATTAAAATCATTTGTTAAAAGTATTTTATATTCTTTAAGATCTGAATCTAAACAGTATCTGAAACTGAAGATTTTAACTATGATGACATCAGCTGACAGGAAATACTTCATCAGTGGCTCATTTTGAGCACTGGAAGCATGAACTAATGGACTTTTTGATCTGTTATCCTTTAGTTACATGGTAAAAGGAGAGTGACATATAAGTCACTGTTTCTGTGCACTGAAACTGCTTCATGCTTTGGCTCTATCACACAGATGGACACACTGTTGGAGTGACACAGATACACAACATTAATTAGTGTATTACCGGTTTCTGTGCTTCTCTTTTGTAGAATGTAGGCTCAATGTAAGTGATCTCGTCTTCATGAGTCTCAGCTGTTTCAACGATAAAAATAATGGATTAAAACATTGCATTTCTGTGTTTTTAAAGAAGCATCAGTGAGACAACTGAATAGTGCTGCATAGTGTGACTATATAAATATTTGCCATGATTGCAATTGAAAGTACTATACCTAATTTGGCCTCATTGATCTGAGTTTATGTGCCTCAGTTTTTTGAGTGGAAAAAAAAAATAGTGTTATTTGTGGATAATTTTGGCAGTTCACTCAAAATCTGATGTCCATAAGCTCAGTTTAAAAAGGCCTATGATCAATCATTTCCAAAAAGAAACAGAAAACCTGTGCTAATTGAAAGAAAACGAGTTGATAAGATCGAATCCATATGATAAGAACAAATCCATGTTTGATATTAATATAGCATAACAAGAAATGTATAAGCAGTTTTTTGAGGGGTGGTCATTTCTTCAGACTGGGAACAAGATTCAAGATTCAAGATTTTTATTCGTCACATTCACAATTATATAGAGCATATATAACCAGCAGTGCACTGTGAGTCAGGTCCGCTCCATGGACAGTGTAATTATTAAAGAATACAACACAGATGAAAATATACATAAATATAGCTATGAAAGAATGGAATAAAAGTAAACAATAAAATATAAGAATAATATATATATATATATATATATATATATATATATATATATATATGTATATGTATACTGTACGTAGAATTAAATATAGAATGGAAAATAATGTGGAACACCAGAAGTGTAAAAAGTCTGGGGAAAATATCTGCAAAAAGTCCAAAAATTGTCAAATTCTTTTAAAAGGAAGTTGTTATTTACTGTGTGAGCAAAGTCAGTAAGTTTTAGTCTAATGTGATAACATGAATTAGCATTTTAAAGAAAAACTAAATATTCTCGGTTCAATATGACCGCACCACAATACAAGGGCTAATTATTATTTATTATAACATTTATTACTTTTACAAATGTAATAGCCATTAATACATTTAACACGTACCTTCTTTGTCTGTTTTTCTACATTTCCTGCAAATACAAACTATCACGACTGGTGCAACAATCAACAGAGATCAGTACTTTAGATGTTGAGTCTGGAACTATACAGATAGACACTTATTGTGATCTATTGATAAGTGAACACAGTTAGTAATATTTTTCTCCTTTGTTTGAATTAATTAAAAAAGTTTTTAGTTCATTCCAATCTCTACTGTGGCTTACAGTAAAAATCAAATTGGACTTCATTTTCTTCATTTCAGGCTTAAACGCAGCGGAGTGACATTCTGTAGTATGCATATAGATATGTAAAGTACATCAAATTCATCCAAATGACAGAGATTTTTATGTAGAGTAAAAAAAAGAAGGAGAAACATAGCTCAACAATTGTCAAAAATGACATTTATAAGCATAAAATGCTGAACATGTCTTAAAGATGTGCTGAAACAGTGGCCACATTTAAATCTAGACTTAAAACACATCTGTTTAGCTGTGCATTTACTGAGTACTGTGCTACGTCTGAATGATTGCAATGTATTTTTATGTATCCTCGTTTTATTATTATTATTATTATTATTATTATTATTATTATTAACTTTTAATTGATTTTAAATCATTTTTTTATCATTTCAAAATTGTATTCCTTGCTTTTGTTGCTTTTTATAATTATTTCATTTTAATTTATGTAAAACACTTTGAATTACCATTGTGTATGAACTGTGCTATATAAATAAATTTGCCTTGCCTTTTATCATTGTAACCAGCTACAGTCATTTAAATCAACTAAACCCATTTTAATCAAATCAATATACACATCAGTGCAGCTGTACCAGAACATGGTTGACAGAGTTTGCTGATGTCCAGATGTGTGGTCTGGTTTGTGATGGGATTGTTGATCACACAGCTGTAGCTGTTTTTCTCCTGATATTCCACCTCCAGAGGTAGAGAGAGACTGATGCTGAGATCAGACACACTGATGCTGGACAATAAACTGTTTCCTTTGTACCAGGAGAGAGTCACATGACCCACATTCACCACTGAACACAACAGTGAACATTTCTGCTGTGATGAAGATGAAGATGATGATGAACAGTCTCTGGTAATATTAGGGACAGACAGGCGAGCTGAGAAAGATTAGAAACAAACATAATCACTATGTGTTGAGTGAGAGTTTGTGATGTCATTCAGTGAAAACAAAATATTTAGGATGCATTTACTTTTAAAACTATTGCAAATAAAAGACAAATATTTATCTCACCATAGACAATCAGATTAAAACTTTTGCTAACATTTCTGATAATCTGTAGTTGATAGAGTCCAGTGTGTTCAGTTCTGGTGTTTGTGATGGTCAGAGATCCAGTTTGATGATCCAGCTTCAATCTGTCTCTGAATCTCTCATCAAGAACATCATCAAATACAGAGATGCTGTCGGCCATTACACTGATTTCAGCTATTAAAGTGTTTTCAGATCCAAACCTCCACAAAATCACATCATCATCCATAATTTCATTAAGACCAGAGTCTAGAGTGACTGAATCTCCCTCCGTCACTGACACTGACTTCAATGCATTAACACCAAATGTACCTGAAGAGTTTGATCAAAGATGAAAAGGTAAACAATTTTATCATCTTATTAAAAGTTTTTAAATTATTATTCAAAAGTGAAAAATCTATAAATAAATAAATAGATTTCATGGGATATTCACATGAAACTATTTTTATGGATTTGGTGAGCTCATGTGAACAGACTGACTGAATTTGTCCTTAATTTGATCTCCTGCGATCCAATAGTTTGTACAATAGTTTTCCTGTTCATTTTCAGAATGTCTTTTACTCCGATATAATGAATGCAAATCAATCTTATTACTCTATATAAAAACCAAAGCATGACCTAAATCAGCTGAAACATTAAATAATAATAAAAAAAAACATACATTTGTAACTTACCATCCAATTGCCACAAACACAAGCAGAACAAAATGACAACATGAACCATTTTCTCTGAGCACTCTTAATATTATCATGAAACTCTATGAAGACAGCTCAGACTTGACAGAAGTGTGATGTAAGTGTGTGTGTGTGTGTGTGGATCCTCCCCCAACAGGATTCGACCACCCTTCACTGACCACACACTGGGTTTCACTTAAATTACAACTAATATATGGCATTTATTCAGATTTACTATACAGTGGCAGAAAACAATCTCTACAGGCAGATGTTAAATGATTATTGCAGTTTGTTATTTCAATCTTTTATATGTTTTTTTTTTTTTGTGGCAATGTCTCTGTGTGTAAATTATATATTATATAGTAAGAATAACTGGTTCCTGTAACTCTCAATAGACTGTTTCTCATGCATCAGTAAAGGTGTTTTTTTGTAAAAAGGAAGTCAAATCGTAAAGTTCATATTAAAAAAGGAAATGAAAACACTCTTTACCCACCTAACCTACTACTGACCCACACGCATAAACTCGCATCCAGTAAAACACAGCGGGTTTCCATCCATCAGCTCACATTACATTTCTTTGAAGATAAACGTGACCACAGAATGTTTCACTTTGACACATCAACTACGCGCATTAGGTGGATCGCGTTCATTCTCTTCGCTAGAAGAAGGAAGAAAGAAAGAAAGAAAGAAAGAAAGAAAGAAAGAAAGAAAGTAATAAATATAATGTGGTTTAAAAAAAAAATCCTCCTCTGTATTGTACAACCATAGCCGGGGCTGAAAATGTTCTTCACCTTCAAGGCTATTTTTGTTTTCAGTTTAAAACGAAACGAAAGTAAACTTTTCCATAGATTACATGATCTTCTGAGAAACGAGCCTCGAAACGAAAATGAAATTGCGCTACATTATCTATGGATTTAGCCTCTGCTTCATAAGTAACATCACTAATAATTGATCTACAGGTTTAGGCTGGCGCTGGTCTCACTGAAAAACCAGCTGATGAGTGCTCAAACGTTAAAAGCTGCAAACAATTGCACAAGCTAAAACCTAAAGCAGGTGTAAGACAGTTTTCAGCAGGGATAACAAAATTGCATTGTAGCTAGATATTTTACTTGCTTATTGTTATGAGTTGCCTAATAGAAAACAAATGTAATCAATACACGATACTAGAGGTGGGCAGATCGATACTAATATCGATAATATCGATACCAACGTTGGTATCGGTATTGATCGATACCAACGGGAAAATATCGATACTTAAGTTTCAGTTTTTCTCGTTTTGCGACCTGGCCGTGTTTGTCAAAATGCTGCTGCTGTCACAGAGCAGAGCAAGCTCTTAAGAGTGCTGCTCGTGCTCGACACTGCTCTCCGCCCCCTCTCTTGTGTTGTACCGTCACGTGACTCACCACTAGCGCTACCACCAGCAGTCAGGCGCGCGCACCGCTCAGCCGCGCATTTCTAACAGCAGTCAGTCAGAGGCGGAGAGAAAGAGGAGCGTTGTATGGCTGTATTTTCAGGCCGATCTACCCTTTTTGTGTTAGCTGTGAAAGTGATACTAATTTCTATATTTAAACTTCGCCTAGATGTGCACCAGACTTAATTATTTTTATTATTTTATCAATAGCTGATTCTCCAAGAGCAGTGGATATTACAAGGCGCCTATCAGAAATGATTGTGAAGGAACTGCAGCGTCTTTCCATTGTGGAAGATGTCGGCTTCAGAAATTTTGTATAAGGAGAATTTGTTTTATATTGTGTAGTAAAACGTTGTGACTTTAAGAAAAAAATCCTGAAAAGAAGTGCACTAAAGAGGAGACATTTTTTTATTAACATGCTACTTGAAAAGAGAATTTGTTTTTACATTTTTTATATTTGTGAAGTAATCATTTTGTTACTTTGTTTATTTAAATAAATCAGAAGTAACCAAAAGTTGTTTCTGAACAAAAGCTTTTGTAGTACTGATTAATAACCCAAAATTCAAATCACAAAAACAAATTAAAAGTCATGAAAATTCATTTAGATTTAGGTTGAAGACGCATCCACCTTAATTATTAAAAAGTATCGGTATTGGTATCGGTATCGGCGATACTGGCCCTGTATTTACTTGGTATCGGATCGATACCAAATCTAGCGGTATCGCACACCTCTACACGATACACACCCTCCCCTCTCCTCTCACATATCTACAATAATAGCACAGCTAAGTTACTATCGCTTTCTTTATAGCCTACTGCAACGGCGGAACCAGCATGTGATAGCGTCCCATGTATTTATTTCTCTTTTCGTGTTATTACCGATTTAACTGATTAATCAGGGGAACAGAAGCTACAAACATGGGAGGCTACCTTGTGCTCACTTTGTTTGTTTTTCTTGTTGATGGTAAGTCATTTGACTTTATAGTTTGAACATTTGCACTGACAATGCATATGCAATACAACTGTTGCATTCATGTAAAAACTCTGCATGAATCGAAAATTGCATTGTGATATTTGCTTTGGATAAATGTCTCTGGCAATCTCTCTCTCCCTCTCTACACTGTATATAGGCTAGTAGAAAATCTAAATTTAAATAAACTTAAGCGAGGGTAGCGTATCCGAGCGGTCTAAAGGAGAAGAACCCGACTGCAAGTACATTAACTTGACTCACTGTCTGATTAATTGAATCACGAGATGTTAGTTGCTGCAAGTTTAATCTTCTAGACCAGTCGAATTCACAAATAAATCATTGGGACATTCTAAAGCGCTTAATGTGAAAGTACGTGGCTTTATGCATTAAAACGGTGTTTTAAAAAGACCAAACTCAGTAAACAAATTATTATTAAAGCATTCTACTCAGAGACAAGAAGATATGATGACAGAATACGAACGCAACACGTTTAATTACGCGTTAAGCATTTTCCTCCCATAACCTGCTTGTCTGTAAATAGAATGCTTTATTAAAAATGTTTTGTGTTTGGAGACACCCAGACAGCAAGCAGTTTTGGCCCAGATCCGGCCCACATCTGGCCAACATGGATTTCACACAGGCCAGATGTGGGCTGGATCTGGGCCGAAACTGCTTGCTGTCTGGGGAGCGGAATGTTGCTGCTCGGATCGTATTCGAATTCTGAGTATGGGTCACCATACTTGGCTGTATTCACTGTCAGTTTCACTGTCACTTTCAACTTAACTCACCAATTGAGTGTACACTCTAAACATAAGAGTCAAACAGAAAACGAAAGTTTTGCTCTGATATTCAAAGAAATGATTCCAGCTTCAGTTTCACTTCACTAATATGACCTTCAATGGTTGACTAAACAGATGATAAAGTGTTCAAGTAGTTAATGTATTAAATGTTTATCTGCGATTATCCTACCTCACATTTTCTTTTCCCCATGAAAAATGTAGAACAGTGAATCCCATCTTCTGTGATTGTATTCACCGAATTCATCTTTTGCCATTTAAACGACAAACAATTAAAGTTAAGAAAGTCAAAAATATTGTTTGTCACTGTCTCCAGGTCTTGTTGCTGACACATCTGGATTGAACTTGCTGTCAGTGATGGAGGGACACAATGTGACTCTAAGCACAGGAGTTACCAAACAACAACGTGACAAGATGCTGTGGTATTTCAACAATACTCTGATAGCTCTGATCAATGGAGATCCCAGTAAGAGTTGTCTGTATTATGGTGAAGGAGGGATATTCAGACAGACTGGATGTGGACTATGAGACTGGATCTCTGATCATCACAGATATCACATCTCAACACGCTGGACGTTATGAAGCAAATTTCATCCAAAGCAAGAGCACGGGAACCAGCCAAAGCTTGAATCGAAACAGCAAGTGTGACGGCACAAAAATCACCAGAAAAATGAGCAACATCGGCGAAGCCATCAAAACTTTAAGTGTTTCTGTCACTGGTGAGTATAATTCGGTGGTTATTCAGTTATTCAGGGATCCATTCAATCACATGCTGCATTTTATAACAATTACTGTTAAACTCAGCAATTCTTTGAATGTGGATGTTTAGATGGTATTAGAAATATTATAATTTGGTCCTCTAAGACTCTTTATCAGAAATAAAATTAGAATTGATCACGTTGACTAATGATGTTCCTTATTCCACAATAACAGCTGATATTAGAAACAGGACACTGTAGGTGGTTTGTTCCTTGTTTGGAAAGGTTTTCCTGCAGCTACAAATAAATATAAATGGTTTTATAAAAAATAACGGATTAAAAAGTGATACTAAATAAAAATAATTGTGTTTTTTATTGTTTATTCATTATCATTCCCTTGTGTTTTTCAGCCTCTCTCTCTGGTACTGACAAACCCAACATAGTATCATACAATGGGGACAAGGAACAAGAGCATGAGAGCAGTATGTTTTCTCCTCCCTTCCTTCTTTATTTATTTACAGTGTTCATTTATTTTTAACTGACTGTAAACTAAAAATATGTTATTTTAAATGTATAAATCAAAAGATTTAGCAATATATATATATATAAAGGTATTTCATAAGCAATAATTTCAGAAATTTTAACAGAGAAACTAGTCTTTCAGATCTCTATAGGATCTTTGAGAGGCTCCATAAAAAGAATATATCCAGTGAATACTGTACAACAGACTGTCAGATTCACTCACACTAATGTCTCTTTTCTAAATTCAGGTGTGTCTTTAGGTCTTATAGCTGGAATATGTGTTGGTGTGTTGCTGCTAGCTACAGCTGCTGTTCTTGGTGTGATTTACTATCATTGCAGGAGATCTAGCAAGGGCAAGTATCACCTACAGATAAGATTTTGACAGGAAAACCATCTTTATTAAGTAAAATTAGTGTTTAATTGTCTGTGCATTTTTTTTAACAGAAAACATTGAGAAAAACAAGTTTGAGCAGCTGCTGAAAGTCCCATTGTGAGGTAAGATACTGCGTTATTGTACATTGAAAAAAAAATTGCAAACAATTTATTTTAGCTATATTTAAATGAACAAATTTAGTTCATTAACTTTTAACATTAGTTTTATTTAAATGTAGCTAAAGGTATTTGGATTAATAAAGGCCTTTCCGAAGTGAAGCGATGCATTTTTTGTAAGAAAAATATCCATATTTACAACTTTTATAAACGTTATAAACATCTCTAACTTCTGCTAACTGTCGTACACGCGTTCACTAGAGAGTAGAGGTCTTCACAGTGCACCCGAGACCCGTCGACCCCGGACCCGACCCGAGACCCGTACGGGTTCGGGTCTATATTTTAAATCATCAGCCGGGTCCGGGTCGGGTCCGAATCTATTACCTCGGGTCCCGGGTCTGTTTAACATTGTGTGTAATACCCGTGCGATCGCCGATCGGAGTCATCGGACTCGGAGAACATCCGGCCGTGATCAAAGACTGCTTGTGTTTTTTGTAACTTGCAACTTGTAAAATTAGGAAAAGAAAAGAGTGAGCCAAAAAAAGTGATCTCTCTCTCTCTCTCTCTCTCTCGCTCGCAGACTCAAGAGTTAATACAAGTGCACGCACGGTAATGCTTGCAGACTTGACACACTCATGTTTAATATATTTCAAATCAGCAACACAATCTGAGGTGAACTGTCACATGAATGTTTTCTATTACGCTCAAATTGCGTTAAGGCATTTTAGGTTGATAAAGCTAGCACGCATGTGCAGTCATGTTTCTATGGCAAGCAGTGAGGGACACCTCGACCGCAAAACCGCGTTTTACATTTTCTCCCATTTTTATATTATTATAAATGAACCGTTTAATCTTAAAGTTTTAGTGGTTCAGATTCAGACTCGATGCTGAGCAGAGAGCACAGACAGAGATCAGATGATAATAAATAAATAACCTCAGCGGCCATGGCATTGCACGAGCGATCGTTATTATAGTTCAAAAGGCAAACAGTCTAAGTTATTATGCGAATTTAACTCGAGTCAGAATGTACATGTGCACAGTAGCATTTGTCATCCGTCACCGTGACATCAAGCGGACTTTTGAAGCTGAAATAATGAGTGGATTCAGCTTGGACTTGGAATAACGAGAGGAATAACATGAATAACTTTCTTGAAGGAGGATTGTAATGCATCACAGGCAGTCAGGTACAAGGAAGAGAGAACACGGCTCTTTAAATTAGGTGAGACAAAAAGCTGTATTCTTCGCAACAGGTTTATTGACTTGTAATAGCAATTTAAGGTGGAATATGTCAACGTCGGGTCCAGGCGGGTCTGTGTCTTCCCGGCGGGTTCGGGTCCAGATTTCAAGTAATATACGGTCCGGGTCGGGTCCGGGTAGGCATTTCTCGGATCTACACGGGTCCGGGTCCAGCTTTTGAAATAATAGACGGGTCCGGGTCGGTTCGGTGTAGTACATTACGGGTCTCTGTCGGGTTCGGGCAAGAATTTTTGGACCCGTGAAGACCTCTACTAGAGAGTAGCATCATCAGATGATGTAGGCCAGGGGTCGGCAACCTACAGCACCTGTGCCAACAGTGGCACACAGAGGGATCATCGCTGGCATGCGAGCAATAGGGAAAACTGCATACTGATGTACATTTTGGGGTAATAACTTCTCTTAGTCACACAGCCTGATAGGATCTAATAATACTATTATAGTATGAGAATTAACTTGCGCTAAACTACAGATGTGCGTGAAAACGCTGCACATACTAGACGCTTCAGATCAAAGCCTCAGCAGTCTAACATCTCGTCAATGTCAAAATGACTGAGATGGCCAATCAAATCATAGTAGGCGGGGTTTACTGTTCACAGAAGCAAAGCGCGAAGCGTCTGTTTAACGTTAAATTTGGCACGTCATGCCGAAAAGGTTGCCAACCCCTGATGTAGGCATAGTGTAAACTCCTTTGAGAATATGCTAGTCTCTCGAGGAACAAGTTTTGTTTACAGCAAAGGAAAAGAGTAGTATGAAGCTGCAGACTCGGAGCCTGCTGCATCTACAGTCCCGCACCCATAGTCCTGCATTCTCAGACCCCTTGCAACCCGATCTCACGGCAATTCGTACATATTTTAGGAGGTGGCTAATTTTACGAGTTTCACAATTCATATGAATTTGTAGGAATGACCTAAACCTAACCCCGCCCCTAAACCTAACCGACACAAGGGTTTAGACAAATCATATAACACCGTACGAGTGAGGTTGTACAAATTATCGATCTCGAAAAATGAGGGCACTGAGAATGCGGGACTCTGGGTGCCGGACTGTAGATGCAGCAGGCTCAGGCTCCGAGTCTGCAGCTTCATAATATTGAAGGAAAACCAGAGTCCTCTTGGCTTATACTTAAATCCTCCGACATTTTTCTTTCCAAATCTTCATTTTGTACTACTAATTCGTGACTGGTGTTTTGTTTTGCTTTCTCCTCTGCGCTTCCACGTTTGTCACTCGCGTATTCGTCATTGTGTTTGCCCACATCCTACGTCATCCGGTGGACACCACTTTCTCGTGAACGTGCGCATGACAGGTAGCGGAAGCTAAAGATAAAGGTTTAATAAGTTGTAAATATGGATATTTTTCTTACAAAAATGCATTGTGCTGCTTCAGAGGGCCTTTATTAACCCCTCTCGGAGCTGTGTGGACTTCTTTTATAATGGATTGGTTCAGTTCTTTATTCTGGGCTACCATCCACTCCCATTATAAAGCTTGGAAGAGCCAGGATGTTTTTAAATATAACTTGTATTTGTCTGAAAGAAAAATGTCATATACACCTGGCTTGAGGATGAGTAAATCATGGGGTAATTTTCATTTTTGGGTGAACTATTCCTTTAATATAAAGTAAATTATGTATCCATGTTGCCATTTCATGTCATCAAAATAATGCTGACCCCTATTACAGTCCAACATATGTATAAAACAATGTGGATTTTTTAAAATAATGCAAGTCTTTCATGGGTTTTCTACTACATCTTTCAGTAAGACACATCATGTATATTATATTAAGGCATACAAGCCTTAATACCCGGAGTTCCCTTTAAACGGAATCCTGTTAAATTGATGACAGATGTGATGATTTTTAAAAATAAATAAATAAATAAACTGTAAACATTGATTTGTTGTTTTCTTACAGAACGACAAAGGTCGAGTGATTTGACAAGATTGAAACAGGAACTGGGCCCCCTCAGATTTTTGAGACGAATGGATTTCAATTATAGGGATGCACCAGTACCAGTTTTCCAGAACCAATCTGATTCCAATACCAAATTTATAAACACCTTGACATATTCAGATATAAGTAGAACAATTTAGTGGGGAAGAAAAGTTAACCAAATCTTGTAATATGTTCATTAAAAATACAAATGACTATTTATATTCTTATAAAACTATGAAAAATTACTGAAAAATATTATACTATAAATTAGAAGATCTTTGTTTAAGATATGCTTTTTAATAGGATAGATAAGTTAGATAAGATAAAGGCATAGCCTACAGCCAATTATATAATGTTTTAATATTATAAATATTATTTATATATAGATGATTATATTTTACAGTAAAATCTTGATTAAAGGCTAAAAAGACCCATATTTATTTTGTATGTTATATCAGTCATGGCTGAGTATTTCTTTGCTTAATCTCTGTAAGAAATGTTTTTCTATCATTTATTATTCCATGTAATCATTATCTTGTTTTTGATTTCCACAAAGCATTATGTTTAATTTTCCTTTTTTCACTTAAAAAAAAACAAAAAATAAAACACGTTTTTTTTTTTTTTTTTTTTTGCATTTATCGGACGCTAAGAAAAGGCGCGCCAAGCTGTTTCTTTCTTCTTCTTTTGTTCATTAGTTGTTTATATGCTTAGTGCATTTCGACACCTAATTGATGGCTGTGCAATCATTTTTATTTTTTTCCATTTAATCTTTAATCTTTGAGAATGTGAATTATGTTGTTTGTTTTATTCTAATTATATATTAAGTCATATCAGATATGAATTTTGATTTAGAATTTAGACATTATAGAAAGTGCCGATCCATGTGTGAGTTAATATAAAATGTAATAAATAAAATAAAAATATATAAGTTAAACATTACCTTGTCATAGTGTTTTATAATTTATACAGATAACTCTTATATATGCCAATAAAATAAATAATCATATTAGAATAATATATTACCTTATCTATTAGCCTACTTATATTAATGCTTCCTCATTAACATCAATGAGATATATATATATATATAAATAATAGGCTATATTACATATTGTAATATTATATAATGTTGTGTACTATCTGAAGGCTCGCTGAAGTGAACTAACCCTGGAACAGAAGCTGCTCCAGAGCAGGTTAAGTTCAAAGAGTGAGTTGCTATGACTACTAACATACCCTGAAAGTTACCTCCATTTTTGGAACCGAAAGTTGAGGTTATCCGCTTATTTACTCTTAAACATACCCGGGTACAGGGCCGCGGGAAGTAATTTTGAACAGGGGGTGCTGTGAATTTTTTTATTTATTTTTTTTTGGACAAAAAACCTATGAGCCTATAGGCCCATTTAAAATACATTTAAAAAATAAATACATTGAGATTTACTACTTTATTGTCATATACACTTCAGTGCACAGGGTCTGAAACACACAGACATCAGTTCTCAGATATGCGCAATGCCTTATTAATCTGAAGCAGAAGCAGAATCAGAAATAATAGTTTAATAATCGAAAGAAAACGAAATAATTACTTTCATTACAATTTCAGATAGCCTATACATACATGCAACTTATTTAGAGACAACAAATAATATTACAACAAAATATAATATTAATCAAACTTCACAATAATGCTAAAACAATGCAATCGATTTGGTCAGCTGGCTAGAGTCACTGCACGTTTATGTCACACGCAACTCTATTAACTCCAAAATCTTTTTACGCACACCACAAGGAAATAATCTCTGACTATTTAAGCAATTTGTTTATTGAACCGTTCTCCACATCCATTACGCAAAAAACACACGCACAGTATAAAGCTTTCTGTCTCCATCTCCATCCTTTTTACACAAACCACAAGGAAATAATCTCCAACTATTTTAAACGTTATTTAACAGTTCTCCACAACCATTACGCAAAGAACACACGAACGAAATAATACTCTCCATCCCCACCACCTTCCAAAAATACTATAGTATATTACTTACAATTGCTTGGCTAGTCAAAGCGGATCCCACACTCGTTGCCAAAAAAATAAATGTTACAAGCGCGGCAGCACAATGCTCTTACCTGAGCTACATGCAGGCGGGGTGCCCTGGTTACAGGTGTACAATTGTCGAGGTGCGCTGTATTAAATAAAGATGAATGTATTCTGCATGGAACGAGCGGGAAACCTCGTTACTCGGCGACCAAACCTGCCAGCCTGACGTTGACAACATAACTTCCGAACCCGTGTTGATTAGGCCTCAAAATATGAAATTAAAATCCAAAATATACGTAATAGACTGCGTGTGTCAAAATCATTTTCTAAAATATTCATAAGGAATTTATAAATTGTGCAAAACAGTTTAATAGGCCCACATTTTTTTTTATCTCCCTCTCGTCACTAGGGGGTGCTGCAGCACCCCCAGCACCCCCACTTCCCGCGGCCATGCCCGGGTATGTCACATAACCTGCTTTCTGGAATACCCCCCTGGTGGTGGAGGTAGTCACTGTAATGCCTACTGAAATGGAAATGTTTTTTTTTCTTTGTACTTTATTTGTATCTATTTACAAATAATCTAACTGTAACACTGTTTCTGAAATACTTTGTGATTATTAGGAAAATGGACAAATCTAAATAGACTGTGTAAATGTTGTTTAAATGCTATTAAAATTATCTGTCTTTTATTTGCATCTCTGTACTATGTATTAGCCAACTATGAAACAGAGCACAAAGTTGCTTCTTGGAGCTACAATTATATTCATTTCTCCGCAGAGAAACATATATTAAGCTATTCTGTATAAGCGGACCACAAACCCATCATTAACAAAATTTACATGGATATATTCCACATGAAGTACTACACTCCCCATAATCCTGTCTGTGAATAAACTCTGTTTAAATGCTGTAAAAAATTCACGTGTAGACCAAATAAGAGCTGTAAAAATCTCCCTCCTGATTATATGGGGATATAAGGGATGATATCACCCCAAAATTAAAATTGTGTTATTAAACACTTACCCCATGTCGTTCCAAACCCGTAAAAGCTTTGTTCATCTTCGGAACACGATGTAAGATTTTTTGGATGAAAACCGGAGGGCTTGAGAGTGTCTCATAGACTGCCAAGTAAGTAACACTGTCAAGGTCCAGAAAAACATGAAAAGCATCGTCAGAATAGTCCATCTGCCTCCAGTGATTGAACCGTAATCTTATGAAGCGACGAGAATACTTTTTGTACACGAAGAAAACAAAAACAACGACTTTATTCAACAATCCATCTCGTGTCTCTTCAAAACACCGCAGCGCCATTTTTGGCAAATCTGAGCTGTATGCAGATGGCGTAGGAGTCGAGCGACAAGGATGCATTGTTTACGTGTATTGGTATTTACGCTTTTGAATGAAAGCAGTGCAACAGCGCAGCGCGGCTGACACAGAGGAGCGTACACCTCCTGCGATTTGTCAAAATGGTGCTACGCTGATTTGGAGAGACAAAGAGGAGAGGAATTGTTGAATAAATATTGAGGTATCAGTATCTTACTCGAGAGGTTGAAAATCTGAATGTGATAACTTGTGAGCTCTTTTTGCGGTATTGCATATGGTAGCATATGCTACCCATATGCTTCCATACTTGTTCACTTGTGGAGATGTAAGAGATCAGAGCAGGGGGCGGGGCTTTGGTACGAATGAAGACATTTTATTGGTCGATGCCCGACCAATGAACAAATTTGTTTTATGCATATGTATCAGTTATTTGTAAAACACTGCAAACAATTTTCACTGAATATCCTTAGCTTTTACAGGATTTTAAGACACTACATTAATTTTTTTTTTCATTCAGGTATTATTTGGTAGACAAATAATGCAACACTGTCTGTGAGACAGTCTGTGATACTCACTGTTTTCATCCAAATAAATTGAGTTCTGAAGATGAACAAAGTTGTATGGGTTTGGAACGACACGGAGGTAAGTGATTCATGACAAAATGTGCATTTTGTGGGGGAGTATCCCTTTAATCTACATATGAGAACATAATAATTGTATGTCTATAATGGTGAGTTAAAAAGTTTTGGGTAAAATTATTGTAAGTGTCCTTTTGGTCTTTGCTTTAAATTGTTATGTACATATATGTCCTGTAGGGGTCACTCTTGGTTTATTGTTAACAAAATATGAGAGGGAAACCTTCTTTCAGGTAACAGGTGTTGCTGTAGGAAAAGTGCACACAGTTTTTGACCGCTTCACCGCTAGACTGTTTGTACCACGCTATGCATGTTGTTGTTGAGGTGAAGGACTGGTGGATTTATTGACTGTTTGTTTGCCTGAATGTAAATGAAGACCAGTAACGGTAAAATAAACGTGCAACGAGCATTTTAACATCTTGTGTGGCCATTCCAGTTAATAGTAATCCAAGAGTGCACGTCTATTTACAAGCACCCCTTCCAGCATCCCTCAGCTGCTTAAAGTATTAAATTTGGCCACTTACAATTACCATTACCATTCATCCTGGATTTATAGTTTATTGCTTTTATAACACCGCTAAAACAGTGCATCAAGAAAATACTGCAAAACAACAAAGCACACATTATGAAAATAAGAAAATCATGTATTGACAGAAATAAATGGCAGTATAGAGAATGAAGGGAAATATTTTAAAAAATATTAATCGTTTAAGCCATTAGGTAGCCTCAATGTACAGCATATTGAATAGTATAAAGCAACGACAAACCCTTTTTATGATCAAAAAAAGGAAAGCATTGTTTCAACATTATAGTCAACTATAACTTTAGACCATGTTAACTTTATTCTTCTTTCCTAAAATTTCATGGTTTATTTTTCCAAATAAAATAAATGTTTTTATAAGCTTGACAATTCTATCTGCAACCACACATTAAACCTTTAGTTGTTTTCTTTGATAACTGTATTTGAATTTAAACCATTGCATATATTGTCATCTTTACAGGTCTGTTTCTTGTCCCCTCCTCCCATCAGATGTCAAACCATTAAAGCAACAGAATGAGCTTGTGCGTGTGTGCAGTGAGAAGATATATGCTTGCGCTCATCCGAAGCTTGCAAATATTAAGCTCTCTCTGAAGTATTGTGATTAAATGGACAAATTCACACAAAATTATGTCAAAATGCCCGTCTTGGTAAGTAATCTATAGCTAGGATGGCCATAGGTGAGTGTGATTTTACAAAGTACAACATGTTCCTAGACATCCTTGTTGATGCAGAGCATTGCATCTGTTTCTGAAGAGAATGCACCACCAATCTACATAAATGGACTTATGCTCACCCGAATCATTCTTGATCCAGCCTCATCTAGAAGTGAGTAAAATGTTTTGTAATGAATCTTTGCAAATCGCCTTTACTAATGTGCTAATTAGCAAGTTTCAAGATGAATGCGGATAAAGTAAACAGTCCCCCAGAGAGCTGCTCGGAAGAGAGGGGCGGGGTCAGCAGAGCTCATTAACATTTCAAGGAAAATGCCACAAAAATGGCTTGATCTGAAAAGAGCTGTTTTTGACAGGGAAAAAAAATATATAGATATTTTTTATACTACAACTGAAAAATGTTAACCGACTTGTTACAGACTTTTCATTAAGACCCTAAATAATCATATCATCTTGTGGAAAATGGGCATCCTATGGCATACTATGTTATTTTAAATATAAGAATGTTGTATTGTTTTTTAAATTAAGTTTAAATTATCTAATTAAAATTATAATTTCTTTACCGTTCCTGATATTATTCACTGTTTTATCAGTGACTAAAATGTGATGTTCTATTGCTCTTCTATGGTAATATATGATGGGCTGGCCAGCCAGTGTTCCTTGATGTTGGGATAGACTCCATGCGTCCTTTGACCCTATAGAATAAGCCAAATGTATAATGAATGGATGGAATATTATTGAGAATCTTATTGACCCAACCTTATTTTCTGTTTTGAACACTAGTTGGCGCTCTATTTCAAGTGAATTCAATGGTCTCATGGCGCCACAGGCTGTTTGTATCTGTAAACATCAAGAAAATGTTGAAGTGAGTGTATATCCACTAGACACTAACATTATAGGTTTTTGTAAGTGCTGGAAATCTGTTAGTATAGTTCATGTGAAACAGCCTATATTTAATTACGAAGAGTGTTTTTTTTTCACTATATTTGTTCGTACAGGCGCCATGTAACAGTTTCATTATAATATATTTTCTAAAAAAACTATAGCCTATATGAATATATGAATAAAGATCAATGTATTGGCTTATTATTAGAAAAGTATTAAGCCTGATTAAGACAGCAGTCAGTTTAATTAATTAAATATTTATTTTTATATAGCCTGGCATTCAACCCAGACAATATTTTGTCATGTCATAATATTTTTTTCCTCCACAATACTGTGGTTTCTATTCCATAAAATCAAAAAGCATTATTCTGGCTCCGCCCCTGATCTGACCACTCGTTACAACCAAGGTATGCCGAATATCATATCTGAATGCACAACACGTCGAACCCCGAAGCAAACATATTATGGTATTTTTATGCTTTATTAGAGTTAAAATCATACATATAGCACCTTTACAGATAAAAATGTCTGAGTTTTAGAGATGATTCTTTTTTATAATTATTTGATTTATATAATTATTATACCCTTAATCCATTCCACAAGATAACTTAGTTCAATAGTAATTATTAAGATTTTATTTAAAATTAATATGAACATATAGATAATATGCAATATAAATAAGTTTTACAATCAATAGCTTCCCTCTTTCATGGATAGATAATTTCATCGTCAATGTGTTTAAATCTTCATATTGTTTAATACTCATGAGAAGTGAAACACAGTTTCAAGGCATGTGATTGGCTGTTCATTACTGATGTCACACTTTCATGTGCATATTCTCCATTAACTCAGGATCAAGCCTGAGTTTACAGAGAAAGTTGATGATCAGCTTCATGGTACCAACAAAGCCGGCTCAGACTGGTTTGGTTTTGTCAACTCAAAACTAATCCTGTAACCCTGAGTTTGTTCAGCCACCATCATGGTACAGGCCCAAGGGGTCCGTTTCAGAAAGGAGGTTAAGTGAAAACTCTTGTTAACCCTGAAATGAGGGAAACTGGGTTTTCTGTTTCAAAACAGGAGTTGTGTCAATCCCAAGAAAGCAGGGTAAGTCAAGCCGAAAGAGAGGTAAATTATACTCAGAGTCAGTTACCATGGTAATTTACTCTGTGACCCTAACCTGGACAGGAGCAGGTTTTCTTCAGTAAACCCAGTTACGTTTGGTCTCCTCCCCCTTTTTAAAGCATAAGCGATGTTTAAATTCCTCATTCATTCATGCACGCTGCAAAATGCTTTTCTTACTACGTTTTTTTTTTTTTTCTCTTTTTCTTATTTCAAGTATAAATATCTAAAAATTCTTAAATCAAGTTGGATTTTCTATATAAGAAAATGTTATAGGATATTTAGTCTTGTTTGCTAGTAGGATCTCAATTAAGTGATATCATCAGGTGTTAACCTGTACCTAGGTGTGGATTGTTATACTTTATATTAGTGATGATAATCATGAATTATTGAACTGTACGGTGTCTAATCTCTGATGCAATAGGTGTTGTGTTATAAGTAAAATTATCTGCCAGTGTGGTAATAAAAATAATCTTAATGCAAATGGAAAACAAGATTATTCGGAGTGTCTATTACTAAGTGCAAATTTACAGTAGCTCCGCCCTCCTATGTCACACATTGGCTTTGGAAATGGCTTGGCGCTTACTTGAATAATGCAATGATACCTATGAAAAACTACAACACACACACACACACACACACACAGCAGTTCGAATGCTGATTGATATCTTACAAAGCTGCGATTTTATATAGTTTATTGTCTTGACCATGGTGATCATATGTAGACCTGTTAGCAAAAAATAAAACAATATATATGTATGTATGTATGTATATATATATATATATATATATATATATATATATATATATATATATATATATAAACAGAGCATCGTACAGCTCAATGTTCAGTGGCAGCTGTCACAGCTGAACAGTGCTCTGTTTGACCAGTCCGAGTCCTTCAGATGCAGCCTTTGATATAGTTGGCAAAATATGTTAATATTCTGACAGAATGTTGATACTTTCATTTTCAAAATAATCAGAGGTGGACTGTAAGGAAGTATATTCGTTTTTTTCACACAGACAGCAACACTACAAATATGGTATTTTACAATATGATGCCTTGTTGTAGATGACACTACCCAACAGTATATTTAGAAGGCAACTTTAAATTTAATAACCTTGAACATATTCAGAATTAAAATGCAACATACACATCAGTGCAGCAGTAATATTCATGCAAAACCATCCTAACTATTTTTTTTTCATAACAGTATTGTATACCTTTACTTTTACTCTCAATACCTTAAGAGCAAGATAATACTTTTACTTACAGGATAGTTCAGCCAGAAATTAAAATTCTGTAATCATTTACTCACCCTCAAGTTGTTCCAGGTTTGTAGTTTTTCCCCAATATGGTATTGGTAGTTACTAAAAGTAGTTTACTAAGGTACCTCAATATTTCTTCTACTAATTGCTATGTAATAGCTCTAAACTGTTCCTCTTTTCCTTCCTTCCCTAAATCAGAGCAGACTCCTGTACTGCAAGATCTTCTAAGAAGAGAACATAAACACGGATGGGTGCCACAATCCAGACCCTGGTGTTTCTCTTCTGTCTGCTAGTAGTTCATCATACAGAGTGGTCTCCAGAGTGTTTGACATGTCCCTCGTTCCACTGTCCACCGCATTGTCCTCAGAGTCACTGAGGAGGTGCTGGCTATACACCAAGAGATTGACCTCCTGAAGACCCCAGAACACATGGAGGCAGGGCTGAGGTCAAAACTGTTGTTATTTTTCTGATGTTAAACCTAAGCTATGTTATGAAAAGTACTTTCAGTAATGTATAGAACAATTTGTTTTAATGTGTAAAAAAAAATTATATATATTCACAGGAAACAGAAAAAAACATACAGAAGAAAGTTTTGGGAAAAAATTATAAGCTGCATTAAAAAAAAATGTAGCTAAATAATTACTAGAAATGAGGTTGTTTCAGTGACAATGTGACACTGAAGAACTGTAATGTAACCATTTCCCCACTGCATTCTCTTGCCTAATAGAGCATGGCTAATAAATCATGTATTTTGTTAAGCATTCTCTCAAGAAGAGAAAACAGTCTCTCCATTCTCTTCCTGCTCTCCTGTGACACGTTTTAAATGCGTGCACTCTTTCCGGGCGAGAGCAGCGTATATCTGAGCGCGCGCAAGCCGTTTTAGCATTTAAAACTTTGGTTTGACTATCCATAAATATAATTTAAGATAGAAACAATTGTATTTTGACAAGTCATAATTATAATTTGACTAGTCACAATGACAATAAGAGATATCTGCGATTATAATTGCACTAGTAACTCCAATTTAAGATATCTGTAATTACTTTATAAATATCTTCAATAGACGCGTCAAACATCCGCAAATGTAATTAGAGATATCTCTAATTCAGTTTCGGCTAATCACTATTATAGTTTAAGATATCTGAATTGTAATTGTGCCTAGTGGAAATGCTGTTGTGTGACATCAGAATCAATTTACTCAAATTTACTGTTGCAAAATAGACCAAATGCAGTGTAATGTTCAATAAAGGCAGAAAATCACAAACTGCTCGTCTGAATTTATTTATTATATATTTAGACAGTAAAACACATTGTTTTTTATTTATTTTTTAAAGAAAGGTAGGCCTTTGTTGCAACTGCTGACATGAGGCTTATGTATGGAATTAGAAATGTGTCTTTATTACATGCGAGAAAATAAAAGATCTGAGAGAAAAAAAAAAAGTTTGAGAGAAAAAGTTATCACACTGATAGCAAAAAAACATTTCATGAGAGAAAAAAAATGTCAAATGCCATATGCAGTATCTGGCCAGACTGGGAATTTAACCCTCATCTAAAGTGGAAAGTTGCATCAGAAGCCTGATGATTATTTTGCTACACCACCTCAGACCCCAAACCCTTGTATTGTTTGGTTTGGGAGGCATAGCTAGAATGGTCTGGCCACACAAGACTTGTAACTCTTTCGCCTCTATTGACGAGTAATCTCGTCAATTATGTGTAAATATTTACCTGATAAAGACGCTTTTCTGACTAGTTTAAATGGTAAGCTGTAATAAATTTTAAGTGGATAAAAGTAACCGCTTTTATCCACTAGATGGCGCTCTAAAATCAAACAATACAAGGGTTGTTTTGTTTCCCAGTCTGGCCAGATACTGCATATGGCAGCAGCACACAGTGGAAAGGCATATTAGGCAGCCACTCCTGAGGGTGGTTAGTATAATTTTGGCATAAGGCTATCTGGACTGAATGTTTAAATTATTTGTGTAGACTTTGTATAATCGTCGTCAGTGTAACCATTGCCTAGAACATTTTATATTTTCCCACGCCAAAACCAGTCCAGATTACGTCATCTGGACAGGTTTCTCAATGGTACTATAACTAATAAGTTAATTAAAAACCATAGATTTAGTGTTCTTATAATAACAATTAGTGTTCTAAATCTATGGTGTCTAATTAACTAATTGGTTCTAGAACCAACAAAATGTCTGATGGCAGGTCTGTGTCTGTCAGACGTCTACCCGGCCATTTCATACTGGACGGAGCTGCGCTCAGTCTGACTTCCTGTGGGCCTGGAGGAATTGGCCGTTTCACACTGGCTGCCCTGTCGCTGTTCTTGTGGAGGAATTACTGACGAAATCAGGGCGAGTAGCTGCCGTGCCCTCTCCTGTGTCTCAGCTGAATTTAACTGGAAAGGGATTTTAGTTTAGATGTACAAACATATTTAAAATAACTATCTTGCTCCAATATACTTAGCTAAAAATAATTTTCAATGGCTTACCTGTGGTTGGTTTTCCATGCTGGGATTTAAAAGAAAAAATAATTACCATGACAGTACAGGCACAAACATATTTGTGGGTTGCTAATGTAAGAGTTAGTCCTAGACCTGCAATTTACCTTGTCAGCTCTAGACCTCGGCTAGATGGTAAAAAATATTTAGAATAAGCCCCGTGTAGTTGAGTTTGTGAGCTATACATGCAGTGTAGCTAAACATGTAGTGCAACAACCATACAAAGACTATTTTAAACAAAACTAGGTGGGACACTTTCAAACGGTATGTCAATCACTGTCTAACGTTAGCTAGTTGTAGGGTTGCCACCTTCGATGCATACTAACGTTAGTTGAAAGTTGTACGGGAGGTTGTATGAACAAGCAGTTACTCTTCAGGTGCTTTGAGGCTAGCAAGTGCAAAGGTAGAAACTAACTCACTACTCCCTAAATAAGGCGTGAAACTATCTAAATCAAAACATTAATTCGGTGTTGATTTAAACATAGTATAAAGCAGGTGAGTTTGCAAGTTTACCTAGCATGATGGCTTGTTAGCTTTACTAGCGATTAGCAAGCAAATAATATAATACACATTCATTCATGAATATGAGTGCTATTTTTTAATGTTTAATCTTCAGTGATACTGAACTTGCTCAGCCAGCTGTGTGTCATCATCTTACCCAAACATCTTCTTCTTCTTCTTTGGGTCTTAACGGCAGCTTGCATCCTTGACATTGCATTACTGCCATCTTCTGGTTCTAGTTATTTCCCATATACTTTAGTCATCATATTCTTGCAAGTAGTCCTGTTTTAGTCAGAAAACGAATCAAGTATTTCACTCCTTGTTCACTCCTACTGCAGTCCATTATACTCGTTACTCCACGTCCTGTTAGTCCTATTTTTCCCATGTCTTTTATCATATCTACCCTCTGTAATCCATATTTTGAACAATTAATAAGCACATGTTCTACAGTCTCTGGTATTTGGCACTGATCACAAAACCCAGTAGGATGTTTCCCCATTATATGAAGAGTGCTATTTAATTTATTATGCCCTATTCTTAATCTGGTTACAATAGTCTCTTCTCTTCTGTTTCCTACCTTATTTCCCACAGTACCAACTCTTTTTTTTTTAATGGAGTATAAATGTCTTCCTTTTTGTTCTTGATCCCACCTTTGTTGCCATTCTTTAATAATTTTTTTCCCACACTATACTCTTTCCTTCTGATCTTGAAAGGCTGATAACTGCTTCTATACTCTCTTTTTGAAGTGCTTTCTTAGCTATTTTGTCTACCTTTTCATTTTCTACAATACCCATATGTGCTGGTACCCACATAAATATAACATCATCTCCCTTATTTTTAATTCTTAAATAAGCAGACATAATATCATAAAAAATCTCCTGATGATTCTTTGCCATACCGGTCTTGAGGCTCTGCAATACAGAGACAGAGTCGCTGCAAATTACAGTTCTGTTTGACTTCGTGTATTCTATCCATTCTAATGCCATCAAAATGGCAAACATCTCAACAGCATATACACTTAAGTGATCTGATGTTCTTTTGCTCATCTCATTCTTCTGGCTTGGAATTACAATTACAGCACCTGTAACGCCTGTTATCGGGTCTTTAGATCCATCTGTAAAAACTTGCTTAAAATTTACGTATTTTTGGTTCACATGTCTATAAAATTCACTCACCAAATCAACTTGATTATTTACTATTTTGGCCTGTAATACCTCCAAATCCACTTTTGGAGTATCATACTTCCACATAGGGATACTGGGCCATACCACAGTTTTACAAAACTCCTTTCCATATACTCCCAGATCACGTGCAGCATCATCTCCTGTCCAACCAAAACTAAATTTGTTCCCCTTTCCCCTTTCCCAATTGTCTTGCAACACTCTTTTGGTTGGGTGGCTATCTATTTGTCCCCTCAAACTAATCCAGTAATTTACCATCAGCTGCTTCCGTCTTAAGCTCAAAGGCATTTCACCTGCCTCTACCTGCAATGAGCACACTGGTGATGTTCTCATGGCTCCGAGACATATTCTCAATGCCTGTGCCTGAATATGGTCCAGCCTCGCTAATACTGACTTTGCTGCTGATCCAAATGCCTGACTCCCATAATCCAACCTAGATCTTATTAATGAAATATATATATATATTTTAATGACTTAAAATCTGCTCCCCACTCCACTCCTGTAAGACACCTCATAATGTTTATTACTTTTTTACATTTATCTTCTACTTGTTTAATGTGTGATCTCCATGTTATTCGTGAATCAAACCACACCCCCTAAAAACGAAAACTCTCAACTCTTTCCAGATTATTCCTATATAATTTCAGTTCAATAGCTTTATTTTTCTTTCTAGAGAAAACCATCACTTTTGATTTTTCAGCAGAAAATTTAAAACCCCATTCCATTCCCCACATTTCAACCTGATGTATTCCTTCCTGTATTTTCTTAACTACATATTCCACATTTTTCCCACGTTTCCAAATCGCCCCATCATCTGCAAACAATGATCTATTCATGCCATTAGATACTTTATTAAATATATCATTTATCATAACAGAGAAAAGTGTAGGACTTATAACACTCCCTTGTGGTGTTCCATTTTCTACTTTATGCTTACTTGAAATATCTGTTCCTATTTTAACTTGAATTGATCTTCCTTTTAAAAAGTCTAAAATCCAATTAAAAACTTTACCTCTTACTCCCATTTTGTGTAGTTTAATCATTAATCCCTCTCTCCATAACATATCGTACGCCTTCTCAACATCAAAAAATACTGCTACCACAGATTCTTTATTTATTTGAGCTTTTCTTACATCGTCCTCTAAACACAACACTGCATCCATTGTGCCCCTTCCTCTTCTAAACCCACTTTGAAATTCTGTTACCAAACCTTTTTTTTCTAAAAAATACATTAATCTCTCATTTACCATTCTTTCCATTAATTTGCAAATATGTGATGTTAATGCTATAGGTCTATAGTTTGATGGCTTACTAGCATCTTTTCCTGGCTTCCTTATTGGGATAATTACTGCTTCTTTCCAACTTTCAGGAATTCTCCCTTCTTCCCATATTTTATTAAATAACATTAGCAATTTTTCTTTACTTTTTGTACTTAAATGTTTTAACATGATATAGCTTATTTCATCTTTTCTCGGTGCAGTTTGTCTAGTTTTAGCTAACGCTCTTTCTACTTCTCCCATTTTAAAAGGATTATTTATATCATCCTCAGAGACTTCTTTCTTTTTTAAAGCTTCCATATTATTAGACTTGGTGCTCTCTCTACCTTTCTTTCCCTCCACCGATAAATTGTTTGAGCTGTGTATACTAACAAATGTATCTACCAACATCTCTGCTTTGTCTTTGTTATTAACAGCATCTTTATCCCCATCACTTAGCACAGGATAGTTCCATTCCCTTACATCCCCACTCATCCTTTTAATCATCCCCCAAACTTCTCCTATCTGAGTAGTACTTCCAATTAAACTACAAAACTCCCTCCAATTTGTCCGCTTTGCTTGCCTAATTGTTCTTCTTGCAATTGCCTGTGCTTGTTTATACTGTATCATGTGCTGGAAATTATGAGTTCTTTTTAATAACTTGAAAGCTTTATTTCTGTTTTTTACTGCTGTTTTACAATTATCGTTCCACCATGGAATAACTCTATATCTATATAGTTATCAACTTGACTTAAATATTTTTCACTATCTACTTGAAACTTTTCCCAGTCAGCTTTTCCAAATACCCAATTTCCTCCTCTTCCATCTATTTTTTCCACTATAGAGATATTGATTTTACATATAACTGGATAGTGATCACTCCCTATTGTCCCATCTTTGTATACTCTCCAATCACAAATTGATGCCAAATTATTTGATACAAAAGTAAGATCAAGTACAGATTCCTCTCCTGTCCTAATATCAATCCTTGTCGTATGACCATTGCTTAGACACACCAATTCTCTTTCTTCCAATAACTCTTCTAATACTAAACCATTACTATCCGTTTTTCCACATCCCCACAATGTGCTGTGTGCATTAAAATCCCCACACCGTATAACACTGTTCTTATCCTGTCCCCCTATATCTATAAGTTTGTTCAATTCAAGCTTTTTACATGGATTATAGTCATTTCTGATTGATAATTTTGATTTCCCTCCCCAAACCTCTATTCCCACATATTCTTGTTCATTCCCGAAGCTTATAACTCTATAAGGAATTCCCTGTTTAACAAATGTAACACACCCTCCACCTCCACCCTCTCTCCTGTCTTGTCTAATTGCTATATATCCACTTAAAACAAAATCCAAATTAGGCTTTAGCCAAGTTTCTTGAACATACTACTTCTGGTTTTTCCTCTCTAGTGCCTATAAATTGCATAAAATCTTGTCCGTTTGCAATTAGACTTTGTGCATTCCATTGAAGGATTAACATAATTAATATTATCAACCCACACATGTTAGATCTTGACTTGACTGCACATTAAGCTCATCTCTTACTTCTTCCCACTTTAATCCTACTAACTCCAAATGATGTACTGCCGCTTTAACTATGATTTGAATCCTTTCTGTTTTAGATTTGATCTCAGATGTTGCATTTATTACTCCTGCTATAAAAGTAACTAACTTCTTCTTTTCTTCCCAAATCCTCCTCCATTCTTTATTCGTACCTCCATTTTTCCTTTTATCATCTACAACATCATTAGCTTCCTTATCCTGCTTTTCCCCCTCACTTCTCTTGACAGCATCAGCATAAGAAATGTTTTCCTTCAATTTAATCTGTTGTACCTTCACCTCCTGCTTCATTACTTCACATCCCCAAAAGGCAACACTATGATTGCCTCCACAATTGCAGCACTTTGGTTTAACACCTTCTCCACATTTTCCATAATCGTGATCTCCTCCACATCTAGCACATCTTCTTTGCTTTTTACATCCCCTTGCCACATGACCAAATTCCTGGCAGTTATAACATCTCATAGGCTTTGTTATGAATTCTCTTATGTTATATTTAATATAACCAAAGTATACCTCTTTAGGGAGGTCCTTGCAGTCAAATTCAATCAAGACAGATTCCGTTTCCTTTTTGTCAATTCCTCTTGTCATTCTTTTAGCAGTTTTAACTGATCCATTTCTCATCCTCAAATTCTCCACTAACTCCTTTATGTTCACCATAAGAGGAACTCCTGTCATTATTCCTTTACAACTCAGTTTTTTCCCCTCCAACTCTTACCACTTTTGCTACTTTAACTTTCCCCACACTGCTCATTTTCTTTGCCTTCTCTATCTGCTTTCCAGAGCTACATCCAATAAGCAAGTTTCCATCTCCCAGTACCTTTGCATATTTTACTTCTCCTATTTGTGCTTTAATGATTTTAGGGAGTTTTAACGGGTCAGTTTTCTTTACTCCCCCTTCTCCCTCAAAACGTACTACTACATTGAACATTTCTGTTCTCAAATCATTTACCTCAACTTCTCTTCCTTCACTTTCCGTTCCACCAAAACTATCGGAATCATTTTTCTTTCTTTTATGTCTAGCCAATTTCTTAACTCTGGATCCCTTTACCACATCCTCCCATTCACTTTCCCCTTCTTGATCTCTAAATTCCATGCTATTGTTTTCATCTCCTGATTCCCTTTCTGTCATTCTGAAAAAGTTTGAAATTATTTAGTCGATCGGAAGTAGAGAAGGAGCACCGCTACCGGACCTATACAGGCCGTCGGCCCGGTACTCCCACACTCCTCTTCACTACCGACCTACCGTTGCAGAGTCCTCAGTCCAATGTCCAACGAGTAATCCAATAAATCAGTTCAAAATAATCCTCTGATACAGTCAAACTCTATTCCAATTTCGTTCCTGATGCGCGTGTCCGCCCCGGAAGTCGATCTCACGTCACCCTTACCCAAACATCGGAGTGTCCGTGCTCAACTTAACAGGCAGAGGCGGCATCTATGCAGGTGAACCGAACAATGGTGTAATGATTCAGTTCGACTCCCAAGACAAGACGATGCTCACCCGACTGGCTAATAGGAACGTGGCCCCGCCCATTACACAATTCTCACAGTGAAAGCAAAATCCTGACACGAGAGCAAGAAATTGCATCAAGAGCAAAGAAAAGCGTTTCGAGAGAAACACTTTTTATTTTATTTTTTTTTTGAGAAAATATTTTCACACTGATAGCAAAAAATATATATTTGAGAGTTTTTATCAAAGTATTTTGAGAGAGATTTTTTTTCTCAGAAATAATTTTTAAAATTTCAAATGTATATTTTTTATGTTCTATGAGAAAATACTTTCTCTCAAAACTTTTTTTAGTCTCAAATATTATTATTTTTTGCTATTGGCATGAAAACTTTTTCTCTCAAATATTCTTTTTTCTCTCATGAAATGTTTTTTTTGCTATCAGTGTGATAACTTTTTCTCTCAAACTTTTTTTTTCTCTCAGATCTTTTATTTTCTCGCATGTAGGCTAATAAAGACACATTTCTAACTCCATACTTATGCATGTGTGTGTTTGTAAATAAAGGCTAACAAAATTTAATCAACAGCACACGTCTCAACATTACGATATAAAACAGGACAAAAGCCTATTTAAGTTCTCTCTGTATAGCCTACCACTTTTACACATGCTGCAGATACATTTTTATTTCCATACTTTTGAATTACTTCTGTATAAAACAGTTTAAAATCACCAAAAGGCACAGGACCTTTATTATACAACTCTTAGACAAAATGAGAAGCACCCGGCTGCAGCCTGCAGATCGAGGCGGGGCTGCTTCTGGGGCGGGGCTGCACGTGTCGCCCCGCCCCATACCTACTCTGATTGGTTCGATCGTCTTTCATAGACATACATGATAGGCAGGGGCGGATTTAGACATTTTGGGGCCCAAGGCAAACACAGACATGGGGCCCTCTACATCTCTTGTTTCCCTCCTTTTGTCAATCCTTATTTTAAAAAAAAAAGCCCTACTTGTTACTTCTCTTCAGCAGTCTTCACAAAGCAATGATGTATAGACATCTGGAGTTGTATCTGTAAGAAAAAAAGAAGAAAAATAAAAAGGATAAATTCTATCCTTGCTCTGAACAGGGCCTCTCTGCACTATTAAGCAGCGTTCTTTGTCAGTGAGATGTTTTGGCCAGAGTGCTTGGTCATCTTCAAGTTCAAGTGTAACAAATTGGTCAGAATAGCCGTGTTTCCACTATCGAGCTAAGACCGGCGTGCTAGTGCGTGCCAGGGCCAGTCGCGTTTCCACTGTCACTTCCGGGGCTTGATCGTGCCTCGCCGGGGCTTCCTCGGGGCCAACGGCCAGGTTTTTTCGGCCCGACGAAAACCTTGGGCCAAAGCGGGCCAGCTAGGGCTAGAGGAGGGGTTATGAACAAAGGCGGAGTTTCTCCGTGTCTAGAGAGCGTCAGCGCGGATCATTTCAGAGAGATAACAGCTTAAACACCAGCATTAAAGACGTTTTAAAATAAGTTGAGCTCAAAACTCACCCTTAGTTAGCAGCAAGTGTTTGAAATAACTTGATCCGATGTGGATTATAATCACTAAACAAGGCAGAAATATTTATAAGCGATGTAAAAGACTATGTACGCTAAACATTAACGTTACACAGTAAACATGTTAAATATTACCGCTTGGAGAAATCAGACGTCAGCTTCTTATTCTCTATCACAATTGTGTATTTATTAAGTAACATTTTATCTGTGGTCTCTTTTCAAGAGTTTAGCTCCACGTTGCATATCATCAAAATATAATAATGATTTTTGTTTGTGAGCTTTTATAAAAATAGCGAGTCTGCGCCGAGGATCATTTCAGAAAGATAACAGCTTTAACACCAGCATTAAACACTTTTTTAAAAAATAAGTTGAGCTCAAAACTCTCTTTCAGTCAGCAGCGAGTGTTTGAAATAACTTGGTCCAATGTGGATAATCACCATACAAGGCAGAAATATGTATAAGCGATGAAAAAGATATGCACGCTAAACATGTTACCATAGTAAACATGGTAAAATAAGACCGCTTGAAGAAATCAGACGTCAGCTTCTTATTCTCTATCACAATAGTGTATTAAGTAACTTATATTATCTGTCACAAGCCTTGTCTCGAGAGTTTATCTCAAGTTGCCTATCATAAAAGAATATAGCCTAATAATGTTTTTTGTTCGGGAGCTTTTATAACAATAGAGATATTATCATTCATTATAAATATGACAGCTATACTGTGGCTAATAAACAGAAACAGACTCGACTGAATAAGCAGGTTATTTTCATAAGCGTTAAAAATAAATAAATAAAATAGAAATAAGTGTATTTATGTGTGATTAATTTTGAGTCCTGATAAATTAAATCAATTCTATAATTAAAACATCGATGATTTTGAATTTGAATATATAACAAAGCATGCAAACAAACGGCCTCTTTTAAGCCCTGGCTCGCACTGGGCCGACAGTGGAAATGCGGCTAGTGACTGCTAGTACTCATTACTCATCAATTTTCCTAAAAACTTTTTGCTTTCCTCCTGTTTCTTCCTTTTTTCAGCACCGCTTGGGTAGCTTCGCTTCATTTTTACTGTCAACACTCTCTCTCTGTACACAATGTCTATCACTGTCAATCACTTCTTCTTCGTCAGTAGTGATGTGTCGTTCGTGAACGAATCGTTCTTTTTGAACGAATCTTTTAGGTGAACGAATCGTTCTCGTTCACGTAATCCACTGACTCATATTTCTCGTTCAGTGAAGTTCCTCCCTCCACAGCAGCGCGGCGCTATAAGCAGCGCATGCGCAGCTCAGTGCACCAGGTAACAACTGTTTCATCCTGTCAAAGAATTACTCAACCTCGAGCCAATAGCCTTCGAGTATGAGATGTGGGTCCGTGTACGTTTTGATAGTTTGTTTTCCAATTTGAAATGAAATAAGCAGAAACGAGAAAACGGCCCCTTTATTCGTTTTTCGTTTTTTTGAAAAAACCGAAAAACGAGATTTCGGCTTGAGTTTTCGTTTTTTAGTTCAGAGGCATAAAACGAATAAATGACTTCAAAATCCGTTTTCCACATGTGGGCGGCCCTAAGACGCCCCCTTCCGCCGATTGGTCAAGCAAATCTGAGCATGTGACGTCATCAGTTGTCGCTCAGGTCTGTTCAACAAAATAATAGTCCTCTAACGTTACTATGGCTACCGATTCTTAAACTGTGCAGGGCAGGTCCTCTTGGGCGTTCTTCTGTGCAACTTTACGCGTTTCACAGAAATCTTTACATCAGAAATATTAAATATTAGTCTGCCACCAGCCCGTTTTAATTAGCGGTGCGGAGTTAAATCTGTGTGGTGAAGCTGCGCTAGACAGCGCCGAGCGGGAGAGGATCAATGACAAGTGTTCGGTCAGCAGTCAGAACTTGGGTACCGATGATGGGGAAATACATTTTTACTGAAAATGACCACGCGAGTATGATTGACAGGACGATAGCGGAGACAATTAAAAGCGCAATATAACGTCTGTTAACAAAAAAAAAAAAAAAAAAAAAATATATATATATATTATATAAAATATAATTAATATATTATATAAAATATAAACAATATATTAATATAAGCGAATTTGTCTTTGTTTTTAATAAAATAATTGTGAACCACAAACCGAGCCTTCGTTTTAAAGGGCGATTTCCAAATATATTTTATTTATTTGTTATAATATGGGTATTTTATGTCACCCGTCTTATTAGTTTGATTATAGTAGGCTATATGCGATTTTTTTTTTAATTATTGTACTATTTTACTGTTGTTTTTTAATTAACAATATATCATAACAACTTAAAAAGATCAAAATCTACAGAAGAGATGAACAAATAACATTGGTGTTGTCATAAGTTAACTAATCAATGGGATATTTTCCTCACCGGCACAACCCTATTCTTAATGTTGGCTACATGTTACAGATTTAATGTTGAGCACATAATGTTAAAGGCTTCTTAAATACCATCACATTCAGTTGAAGAGTCAAGAAGGATGTGTTAATTTATTCAATCTTTCATTAGTTGGTGACCCGGTGTGATTATAATAGCATAAATAAAAAAACACTTAATAGGCTGTGTATGCGAATAGGCAAAACACATCTGCTTTACAGTGTGATGGAGATAAACTTTTCTTAAAGCGTGTTGTATGTCACCACAGCTTTATTGGCACCCTTCTATATGTGTTGTATACTGTAAAAGACAATTATCCTGCAAAATTATGAGGTTTGGTAAAAAAAAAAAAAAAATCATTGCGAGCAAATGTCGAATTGTGTATTGAAATTTAAATCAACAACGTAAGAGGCTTCAGGCTGTCTGATGAACTCTGTATGAACAAACACCCAGCTTTGCAGTATAGGTGGCACAGAAACAGCATCTGACCTGGCATTTAGATGTACTTTACACACTGTCTATTGCAGCTCAAAGGAGGCACTGTGAATTTACATTGCAATTTCATTCTAAGAGGCTATTAAATGTGAAGTGACAACATTAAACACTACTTTTAATATATATATAAAAAGGCTCACAATAAGCAGATTACATAATTATACCATGAAAAAAAAATAATATATATATATATATATATATATATATATATATATATATATATATATATATATATATATATATATGTGTGTGTGTGTGTGTGTGTGTGTGTGTGTAAAAGCAAGAAGTCCAGTCCTGGCTGTATAATCAAACAATAAAACGAGAAACAATGAATGCCATCAAGAACATTTTTTATTCCACAGGAACTTGATCCAGTTCACTTGTTAAAGGATGCTCCACTTTAAAATAAATTCTGTCATCATATACTTGCTCTTATGTTTTTTCAATCCTTTATGAATTTCTTTCTTAAGCATGAATTCAAACAAGATCAATTAGTATTTTCAAAGCATTTTTTAACTCTTCTTGTTGGAAATTGACAACACGTTCATTTACATTTACATTTATTCATTTAGCTGACGCTTTTATTCAAAGCGACTTACAATTGCTATATATGTCAGAGGTCGCACGCCTCTGGAGCAACTAGGGGTTAAGTGTCTTGCTCAGGGACACACTGGTGTCTCACAGTGGATTCAAACCCGGGTCTCTCACACCAACACCACCCCCTCATCGTTCAAAAAGAGATGCAATGTCAGGACACTGCATAGAGAACTGCCTCTCTACATCAACCTGGTCCTCTGTTGACTGAAATGGATTCTGCCCAAAAGTTGAAACTGCTGTCAATGAAGATCTTGCTTCACGGTCATACCTGCCTGCAGCCTCCACTGCATTTGGCAAAAGATCCACAGACACTCTCTTTTGGCATCCTCCATGAGCCAAAACATTAGGAACCCCCTTTTCTAATAATAATAAGAATAATAATAATTAGACAAAAGAATATGTATCTTATCAACATAATTTCAGTAATTTGATAAGGAAAGGGACTTTTAACAGATGATAGAAGGTAATTTACAAAATCGGAGGCATTCTTGACTCTGACACAGTCACGGCCTGTGACATTTACATTGGCAGTCGATTGATTCAATTACATATGCCTGTACTCTGTAAGATTTACTGCGATAATTAACAGGGCCTATGATAAAATATAATTTTCCAAAAGTGTTCAATTTTCCTGAATGCGCTGTAGAATAATTTACATCCAAAGATTTTCAACATTACAATTTTTAGAGGAAACGTTCTTGAACTAAAAATAGCAAAAGGGAGACAGACACATTAACTGTCATAAATGGTTAATGAAAAGGGTCAACTCCAGATACTGTACATCTAATTGGGTGTCAACTCTGTCAATTTTTTCTGTCATAAAATTTTGTGGTTACCATTGTGCTGAAGAGTATTGCTGTCAATTGCGATTTTCACTTTGATTGAACTCATGAGCAGGTGCACATGTGTCGAATGTGTCCATCCTGAGCAAGCATTAATGGAAATTGTATGTTAAGTCAATGTAACTCAATTAGGTTATAACGGCTTTCCCGTTTTATGTTTCAACGAACTGATTGAAGTAGGTCACAACGACGACATTAGAATTTCTACGTAGAATCAGGTAGAAATACCTCCTTAAAGCAACCAGATTTAAGATCCACTGCTCTAGAGGTCCAAGATTGTATGTAATAAACTAACTTCCTTAACTGTATGTAGCTGTTGTGCTAGTCTAATTGTTTTCCTTTTTTTCCTTTTAAATAAACAGAATCACACAATTGAAAGAATATGGCCTGAAGTAAATAACAGAGTGAATTATCCAGTGAAAGGGGCACTGATGCAATTAGTGAACCAGGAGGAACTGGACATGGAAGATGAGCTGACACGTTATTGTGTGTCTGCACTATCTTGTCAGGTTACTACAGTTGGTCTTGACCGTGTGGTGCAGTCCTGGAATGCTCACCGGATTCCAGGTAAAACAAAGTTTAAGTGTGAATTATGTAATAGGCATGTGCAAGTATCAACATTTCATATCACAGTAATTACTTAAGGTTCAAGTTTTTTAATAGTATTGCAATAAAGAACAGGTTTTAAAAAAATTTGCTTTGTTAATGACAAGTTTCAATTTTTGGGATGTATATTAAAATATCATGCAATATGGCAAAAAAAAAAGTATAAGTTTCAGATTTAAGAAACAAAATTAACCTAAATAAGCTAAATACTAATTTAAATAACCCTAATGCAAACATTAAATGAAAACAACACTTTTAAAAAATATAAAATTGTGGTTGCTTGCCCATTTATGATCAATCAGATCAGCCACAAGCTAATAAATTTCAGCAAATAATTTATTATCAAAGCAAGGGAATATTCTAAAATGCTTACAGTTTTTTTTTTTTTCAACTGCTTACACACAAATTATTACTTGTCACACAATTTCTAAAACCAATTTCTAAAGACACTCAGACAACAGAACCACACACTAAATCTGCAAAACCATACACAAATGTTTGGCCTTTTACTCAGTTTTCAATTTCGTTAAACACTTTTTGCAAAACACAACACACAATTTTCTATACAACACACCAGAATCTGACAGGAAGTTTCTTGATTTCCTTTTATAAACACAACCAATCAAAATGCCACACTAATTCATCAGTGCCTCACACTAACTCCTCACATGTGCAAACACTTGTTGCTTTACTTAACAGCAACCAATCATAACTTTAGTAGTGGTCTATAAGCCAAAGGTCAAGTAATAGCTTTTGGATAATGGATGCAAACACTGCAGACAGAGTAAGAGGAGTTGGAGGGAGAGCCAGAGGACGAGTTCGACTAAGAGGAGGAAGGGGAGGAAGAGGATGAGTCAGAAATGGAAACAAGGCTACAGTAGTCGATCATGTGATAAACCATGGTTTAACAATGAGAGAGGCTGGACTGAGAGTAGAAAGAAATTCATAAAGGATTGAAAAAACATGAGAGTGAGTATATGATGACAGAATTTATTTTAAAGTGGAGTATCCTTTAACAAGTGAACTGGATCAAGTTCCTGTGGAATAAAAAATGTTCTTGATGGCATGCATTGTTTCTCGTTTTATTGTTTGATTATACAGCCAGGACTGGACTTCCTGCTTTTACACACACACACACACACACACACAAATATATATATATATATATTTTTTTTTTTTCATGGTATAATTATGTAATCCGCTTATTGTGAGCCTAAATGAGTAAATTGGTATTTAATCATTATCAGGGTGACTTGCCACCAACTGCTGGTGTTTTTATATATATATATATATATATATATATATATATATATATATATATATATATATATATATATATATAAATATATATTAAAAGTAGTGTTTCATGTTGTCACTTCACATTTAATAGCCTCTTAGAATGAAATTGCAATGTAAATTCACAGTGCCTCCTTTGAGCTGCAATAGACAGTTTGTAAAGTACATCTAAATGCCAGGTCAGATGCTGTTTCTGTGCCACCTATACTGCAAAGCTGGGTGTTTGTTCATACAGAGTTCATCAGACAGCCTGAAGCCTCTTACGTTGTTGATTTAAATTTCAAAACACAATTCGACATTTGCTCGCAATGATTTTTTTTTTTTTTTTTTACCAAACCTCATCACGCTTTAAGAAAAGTTTATTTCCATCACACTGTAAAGTGATCTAGAGGAAAAGCAGATGTGTTTTGTCTATTGGCATACATAGCCTATTACGTGTTTTTTTTATTTATGCTATTATAATCACACCGGGTCACCAACTAATGAAAGATTGAATAAATTAACACATCCTTCTTGACTCTTCAACTGAATGTGATGGTATTTAAGAAGCCTTTAACATTATGTGCTCAACATTAAATCTGTAACATGTAGCCAACATTAAGAATAGGGTTGTGCCGGTGAGGAAAATTTCTCATTGATTAGTTAACTTATGACAACACCAATGTTATTTGTTAATCTCTTCTGTAGATTTTTATCTTTTTAAGTTGTTATGATATATTGTTAATTAAAAACAACAACAGTAAAATAGTACAATAATAAAAAAAAAAATCGCGTATAGCCTACTATAATCAAACTAATAAGACGGGTGACATAAAATACCCATATTATAACAAATAAATAAAATATATTTGGAAATCGCCCTTTAAAACGTAGGCTCGGTTTGTGGTTCACAATTATTTTATTAAAGACAAAGTCGCTTATATATATATATATATATATATATATATATATATATATATATATATATATATATATATATATATATTTTATACAGACGTTATATTGCGCTTCTAATTGTCTCCGCTATCGTCCTGTCAATCATACTCGCGGGTCATTTTCAGTAAAAATGTATTTCATCATCATCGGTACCCAAGTTCTGACTGCTGACCGAACACTGGTCATTGATCCTCTCCCGCTCGGCGCTGTCTAGCGCAGCTTCACCACACAGATTTAACTCCGCACCGCTAATTAAAACGGGCTGGTGGCAGACTAATATTTAATATTTCTGATGTAAAGATTTCTGTGAAACGCGTAAAGTTGCACAGAAGAACGCCCAAGAGGACCTGCCCTGCACAGTTTAAGAATCGGTAGCCATAGTAACGTTAGAGGACTATTATTTTGTTGAACAGACCTGAGCGACAACTGATGACGTAACATGCTCAGATTTGCTTGACCAATCGGCGGAAGGGGGCGTCTTAGGACCGCCCACATGTGGAAAACGAATTTTGAAGTCATTTATTCGTTTTATGCCTCTGAACTAAAAAACGAAAAATCAAGCCGAAATCTCGTTTTTCGTTTTTTTCAAAAAACGAAAAAACGAATAAAGGGGCCGTTTTCTCGTTTCTGCTTATTTCATTTCAAATTGGAAAACAAACTATCAAAACGTACACGGACCCACATGTCGTTCGTGCATTAGTTGAATGATTTAGAAAATCTCGTTCGTGAATGAAATGACTGAACTGGCACACATGTCATTCGTGAACGAACTGAATGAACGGATACATGTCGTTCGTGAATGAAATGAACTGGTACATTATCTCGTTCGTGAACGAAATGAATGAGAGTAAACCGGGTCAGTCTGCCATTTAGCATGTCAATCTCGCAAAAATGCAAAGCGCAGTTATAGGTACTGTACTGTGCACATACGCTCGTTTTGATATTTAGCAACTCCACGTTTAATCCACGATTGATGAATGTGAATATATAATAAACAAACTGTCTGACCAAACAATTAAAATGCTATTTAGGCAAGAAAACCTTGTGCTTTGTTCATTTGAACAACTTAATTAGACTTTATATATTGAATGCGATTATACACACATTTTAATAAAGCCAGATCAGTTTTTGTAACAAGTGAATACGTTCGTTGACTTAAGACATAACAACACTATACACTTTTTGCTATCTGCTGGCTTATTTTGTATAATACGAAGAAATGGTCACTGAACGAATCAGTGAACGATTCTGAACGAATCATTTTGGTGAACGAACTGAAAATGAACGAATCACTAGAAAGAATCATAATTTCCACCACTATTCGTCAGTTTTTTGGCGCATTACAGCCTTGTCACTTTCGCAGATGCGCAGTAAGTGAAATAATGGAATAGTCCAATGTAGTGAGGTGGGGGGGGGGCCTCCTGTCTGCGACACTAATGATTTGATGCCATTTTTCAAATGGAGTTTTAGAAATATATATTTTGCACGAAGTAAAAAAAAATAAAAATCTTTAAGCAAGTTAATGGGGCATTTTGGGGGCCCCTAGGTAGCTCGGGGCCCAAGGCAATTGCCGACCTTTGCCTAATGGTAAAGTCCACCCCTGATGATAGGGAATGTGTGCATAAAACGCTGTGCAGTTTTACAAAGCCTTCATTATAATGCACAGAAGAAGAAAAAAAAAACATTAGCCTGTAACTCGCCATGTCCCTGAAATGATTTTTTTTTGCTAAATTAAACTGATCTTCAGGCTAACTGACGAACAACCCACTGCATTTAGTAAATTAATTCAAGGTATCGCTGCAGCCCGAAGACCTCCAAGTGGGAGGAGATTTTGCCGCAAGTGGGCTGGACTTCACGGAGAGCTCCAAGTGGGAGGAACTTTTGCCGCTAGTGGGCGGGACTTTACAAATGGGCGGGGTTTAAGCGGAAATTTCACATTGCGTCATTGCCGGGGGCGGCGCGAATGAGGATGGCGTAGCACTAATGGAAAACAGATTTATTGTTTTTCATTGTAGTTTAAATTTTATTAACAAGAGGTTATATAATTTTGTGACACCTGCAAACGTTCAGGTATATTAAATTATACTAATTTTATAATTATATCAGTATCAAGAAAGTGAATGAGTAATTTAGAGCAATAAAATGTTTACTGTATGTTAATGTTTTTCTTTAATGCAAGTTGAAATCTGAGGGAGAATTATATTGTTTAGATTGTTACAACCCCCTTGGCTCTAGGTGAAACATTACAAAAGGCCAAACGTGGAAATAAATTTTGCAAATAAACATTTAATTTAAAAAAAGAAAAAAAAATCTAAATAGTTATACAAGAATTAATAATAATAAAAAAACATTCCAAGACTTAAGAGGAAAATATTATTGGTACCAAAGTCCAATTTAAGACATTCTTTTCCCCATCTCCTTTTTATCACCAACTCAAATCATAGGTAATGCTCCACACCATTAAAAATTCAAGTTTTATTTGTTATATGACATGCAAAAAGCAGTGAAATGTAGGTCTGGCATACTCTTTTTAGACTGTGCAAAAAAAAAAAAAAATTAAATACAAATAATGAAACAACAGGGAAAAAAAAAAAAAAATTTTTGGAGATAATTAAATACAAATAATGAAATATACACAATATACTGTATTAAACTACTATACAGATGATTTGTAGAGATGCTACACAGAAACTGCTACACAGATGATGTGCAGAGATGTAAACAATGTGCAGTGAGGATGAGTTGCATAGTTAGGTTGTCAAAAAAGCGCAGTGTGCAGAGAGTTATTATGTAGCCCTAAACAACCAGTCTATAAAGTTCAGTGTGTTTAATGTCCATGTTTAGTAGTCTGATAGCATGAGGGAAGAAACTTCTCCTGAGCCTCTCCTTCTTTGCCATCAGACTGCAGAAGCGTCTGTCTGACTGTAGCAGATGGGTTGGTGGGGTCTTTAAGGATCTTAACAGCCCTAGATTTACATCTCCTGGTTTGGATGTCTTGCAGAGAGGGGAGAGATGTTCTGGACATGTGCTCAGCTACTCTTTGCAGGACATTTGAAGGTATTGAAGATGCTCACTCTCTCCACTGGGGTCCCGTTAATGATGATTGGGGTAGATCCGCTGCTGCCTCAAATAGAAAAGAGTTATTGTAAAATATTATTACAATTTACAATATGACTGTTTTTACTGCATTTCTGAACAAATTAAATGAAGGTCTGGTGAGCATCAGACTTCAAAACCATTACAAAATCTGTCCAACCCCAAACAGTCCTGTAGAACAGATATTTAAGGAATCTGAGGTTTTAACCTGCTTGATTTTTATCAGCATTGGAACACTTTGCTGCTGCTTTCACTCCAAGGCTATGGATTATATTTTTACTGGAATGAAGTGTCATTAGTCACTAAACATTCAGTCCAATAACATCCTAAAATAATTCACTGTTGACAAGTTAACATTAACTAAAGTACAATGCACATTTATGTGAGACGTCCACAGAAT
Organism: Carassius gibelio; assembly: GCF_023724105.1. Taxonomy (NCBI): domain Eukaryota; kingdom Metazoa; phylum Chordata; class Actinopteri; order Cypriniformes; family Cyprinidae; genus Carassius; species Carassius gibelio. The sequence continues at coordinate 11,559,226 of NC_068417.1, read as the reverse complement.
GTAATGTCATTTACATTCCATCATTTGTCATTTAGGACAGTCTCGGACCATACCCCTGGAGCAATTTTAGGGACAAGCGCTGTTGCAAATGTCCACCTTTAAAGTATGAACATAATTTATCCACACAAAGACCCACATACACACACACATTAGTCAAAAATCTTCAGAAAAAATTAAATTACACATCTTGATGCATAGAAAGAACAAAAAAAAAGTTTACAGGAAAGTGATCCTTTGGGTTTGCAGAGAGAGGCGGTAACCAGATCACTGAAATTTAACTTTTGGCCACCCAGACTTGAACTTTCTGTAACACATAGTTTACAAATAATGTGTTTGTTTGTTTGTGTTTCCTACAATGACAAAATTAATTCTACACCTGTTGATATGTAATGCATGGAGGTGGACACTGCAGTTATCCTCATATATCCACTGTTATGATTATTAAATTGAAAAATGAATTTGGTAATTAAACCAAATGTTTCAATTGCATTACATTATTTGGATTAACATTACACGTAAAAATAGATAACATTTAAAAAATATAACAGCAGGTTTTGAAACAATGACCAGCTTTGTTAGTCAAGCATGATCAGTTAGGAGTTTTAACTAAGACTCATTCTTATGGAACACTGTACTAAATCTATTAATAGTTATTGATCGCTTAAATATCAGTGCAGTTAATACATAGGCCTACATATTTTACGTAACGTTAGTAACAATGATTGCTTATGGTCTTCAGTGTCCGTAATCTGCAGCGTAAATCCTATATGTATTGCAGAAATATTTAGCACAAAAGGGTAACAGACATAATAAAGATGTAATTTATCTGTGCTGCTAATGCTGTCTTAACGTGCTCTCGGAATAATTGTAAATATGAGTTTTGAAGTTAAAAAGTGCACATGAATGTCCTCCCATTTTCAAACTCCTCTTTCTTGACGCTGAAAAGCCTTGGGAAGTTGACGTCATCTTTTTTTTTTTTTTTTTTTTTGTGGGGGAGGGGAGGAGAGATTCGCAGCGTGCATTAACCCCATGACATTAAATAAAACCAATCAAAAGGCTCTGAAAGCTTGTACAGCCCACTTAGAGCTGAAGTCCCACCCATTTAGAGCTGACCCGCCCATTCGGAGTTGGCTCCGACCTCCGTTTATACCCGTCTCAACTAAAGCAAACACTGATCTCTAACATGGTTACTTCAAATGAAACAATAAATCAACATCTAAACCTTAGTTCATTCTCAATAAGATCTTCTGTAGACGTCTGACAGAAATAAAGTCAGTCTGGTTATTAATAAGTGGAGCTGGTGATGCTGTTTGTGGGGTTGTTTCATCAGATCTTGAGAGTTTTCATGTATTTTATTTCAGTTGATTTCATCTAAGGCTGTGTCTGAAGTCAGTTGTAGTAGTTCTTGTGTTTCTCTTTTCTTCAGTGATTCTGTTTGTTAACAGCAGCTGTTCATCACTAATTCTCAATCAGCACTCAGTTAATCACTTAATTACTTAAATGCAAAGTTTTAAAACTTACATGGTTTAAATTAAGGCAATCTGTTTACTCAAACGGTTTTAGTTAAGTTACTTGTCGAGTTTTACAGTGCTATTTCTTTTGTCTGTTTTCTTAATTGCAGAATATTTATCATGTGCATCCAGTCCTTCATGCTGTCTTTGCTGTAAACTGGTTTAAAGGCCAGAAGTGAGACACTTATTTACCCTCATTTGATAAAACTGTTTTGAAAAAAAAATTACATTTAGAAATTTCTAGAATCTCTGTTTCAGGTTTTTTATTAGTGTAAAAACCTTTCCAAATTCCCTTGGCGCCAAGGAGTTTTTGGGGGTTAGTTAACAGGTTTTATTTGTAACTGCAGTCTGTTAGTCATGTTTTGATAATGAGATCAAGAAGCTGTCATATCTATGCACAGAACTGCTAATGTTGGAGTTGTAATGTGTTTAATATACCATTGAACATGGATGTTTACTATTGCTTATGCTGTTTAAACTATTTTAAAGTGATCTTAAGCATCGTAGGTTTCTGTGTGCTGGCTATTTCTTGCATTATTTGTTCCTAATAAAAGACTCTTAACTACACATTGTATTATTGTGACATTATAACAGTAAAATTAAATTAAATTAAAATTAAATACCAGCAATGCATAAAACAAGTAAAATGTATTTAAAAGAACAACAGATTTTACTTAATTATATCAGATTTGTAAGTGAAATTTTCACTTTTTTCACAAAATCTTGAAGTGTTCCTGTAGCTCAAGTGGTAGAGCATTGCTTTAACAAGGCCAGGGTTGGGGGTTTGATTCACCAGGAACACATGATAGGTGAAAATTGTTAGCCTGAATGCACTGTAAGTTGCTTTGGATAAAAGTGTCTGCTAAATGCATCAATTTAATTTAATTTAAATTTACTGAATATAATTTAACAGGTCTAGTTACATGTACTTATTCACTGACAGGGAAATTGTGTCAAACACTATGTGATCAATCAAATCAAACAGTCAGTCAAAATCAATCAATTTGAACAGCTTAAACCAGCTAAAACCAGCCTGGCCAGCTTAAACCAGCCTGACCAGCCTAAACCAGCTAAAACCTGCCTGACCAGCTAAGACCAGCCATCCTGACCAGCTAAAACCAGCTAAGACCAGCCTAACCAGCCTAAACCAGCTAAATCCTGCCTGACCAGCTAAGACCAGCCTGACCAGCCTAAACCAGCTAAAACCTGCCTGACCAGCTAAGACCAGCCTGACCAGCCTAAACCAGCTAAAACCTGCCTGACCAGCTAAGACCAGCCATCCTGACCAGCTAAAACCAGCTAAGACCAGCCTAACCAGCCTAAACCAGCTAAAACCTGCCTGACCAGCTAAGACCAGCCTGACCAGCCTAAACCAGCTAAAACCTGCCTGACCAGCTAAGACCAGCCATCCTGACCAGCTAAAACCAGCTAAGACCAGCCTAACCAGCCTAAACCAGCTAAATCCTGCCTGACCAGCTAAGACCAGCCTGACCAGCCTAAACCAGCTAAAACCTGCCTGACCAGCTAAGACCAGCCTGACCAGCCTAAACCAGCTAAAACCTGCCTGACCAGCTAAGACCAGCCATCCTGACCAGCTAAAACCAGCTAAGACCAGCCTAACCAGCCTAAACCAGCTAAAACCTGCCTGACCAGCTAAGACCAGCCTGACCAGCCTAAACCAGCTAAAACCTGCCTGACCAGCTAAGACCAGCCTGACCAGCCTAAACCAGCTAAAACCTGCCTGACCAGCTAAGACCAGCCATCCTGACCAGCTAAAACCAGCTAAGACCAGCCTGACCAGCCTAAACCAGCTAAAACCTGCCTGACCAGCTAAGACCAGCCATCCTGACCAGCTAAAACCAGCTAAGACCAGCCTAACCAGCCTAAACCAGCTAAATCCTGCCTGACCAGCTAAGACCAGCCTGACCAGCCTAAACCAGCTAAAACCTGCCTGACCAGCTAAGACCAGCCTGACCAGCCTAAACCAGCTAAAACCTGCCTGACCAGCTAAGACCAGCCATCCTGACCAGCTAAAACCAGCTAAGACCAGCCTAACCAGCCTAAACCAGCTAAAACCTGCCTGACCAGCTAAGACCAGCCTGACCAGCTAAGACCAGCTAAAAAAGTGGTCAAAACCCCTCTTAAACCAGCATGAGAAACCAGCTATGACCAGGCTGGGAGACCAGCTAAAACCAGCTTGACCACCTTAAGCTTGTTTTAGTTGTTTTTTTTCAGCAGGGTACATTTTATCATGCAATATTGTATTTATCTTGTTTATCATAGGTTACATAATATGCTGCCAGATCTTAGCCTGATTTGGGCCACATATCACCTGACTGATCTGGGCCACACTCCTCCCATCAACAATTGGTCCTCATGTTGTTTGCCGGATCCCCGCCGTGCCGTCATTGCCACACATGGCCCAGCTCTGGCTGAAAGGGTACATGCCATTGCCGACAGGAGGCCAGCAGTGCCACCTTGAGGCCACATGTGGGCCAAGTCCGTTTGTTATGTGGGTAGTTAACGTTGATTCTGATCGACGACCTATACTGACGTTGAATCAATGTCTGCTTGCTATCTGGGTCCTGTATAACCTGTAATTTAAACATTAGTGATGATTTTATTTCAATGTAAGTTGTTCGTTGTGGAGTAACAGGGCAGAACAAAGACTAAACGTTTCACCCACAAACTACTGACAGATACACTAATGGCTGTCCAATACAATCAGACAACTTTTTCTGTTCACATCTGTGAATAACTGAATAATCTGGTTTATTAAAGACTCTGGTGGGAGCTGAAATGGTGGACCTCGAGATCTACAGCATCTTTACTTGGCTTCAGATCATGCTGATTATATGTGATGATATATTTTCATTTTCATTTGACTGGAATGCAATGTTGTACTTTTACTTCAATTCGACAAAATAAATAACAGCTCTTGTAATTTCTTCTGTGTAAATAAGTTACTTTCGTGCTTTATTTTTATTATCTGACTTAACAAACCTTAATAACTGTTCTGATTGTACAAAGTGAATTCGTGGTTTGACACCGCCCCTCCCCCCGCTGTGACATGAAATGAAAGTAATTTCTAGAAGCGAAAGATATCCCCGAAGACATCAGCAGTTACAATGATGAGAAGCGAGATCGTAATCATTCTGTTCGCTTTTCTCGTTGAAGGTAAGACATTCATTTGTGTCTGTATTTTCAATCCTTTACATTTCCTCGATGAATATGACACGTTTTTAACTCTTTTAAACACCTTTATTTTATTCAGCACTGTTTTAAACATCAGTATAATATATAAATAAAACGATTTTGCTCATTAGCCTATAGAAATCCTCTTTATATATCGTGGATGATTATTGTTTGTTCTTCCTGAGTTGGTCTGTTGGAATGGAGGACGATAATGACGCAGTTTCTTTAAAACGCTTGTGATCGATTAACCTTAGCTTCAGTGTTACTGTAACACTCTGTAGATTGGGACAGTTTAGAGCTGCGGTACTGTTTTCTTAAGCCCGCACCCGCTGAATGTTTGACCAGACCCGACCGCACCTACTCTCCTCTGGGCATTTTACAGGAAACATTTCCTTGTAAACAGATGTAATTGTCATATTGATACACTATGTCCATTTTGTGGTCTACATAAAGTTTTTTCATATTTACAATCTGGTAAACAAGAAAGCTGTTAAGTGTATTAATGTATGTAAACATTTCCGTATTTTTATGTAATTTATTTATTTTATTTTCTCTCTATTTCATTGTAGTTTTGTATCTACTGTAAAAGGTTGAATTTGAGTGATAAAAAAAGGCCTAAACCTGTCATTTCTTAATCAGTGTTCAAATGAAACATGTAATGTTAGTCCAGTGAATGTGGTATAATTAATTGTGAATTTGTCATTCGCCTGATCAAATGCACCATGAATATAAATAAAAATGGACTGCCTTAAAATAATTTTGTGGTCTACACTAATGTCGCCTATTGCTTTATCAGAATAATTATATACACATAAATACATCATAAATATATTATTTTAATACAATCACTATGGGGAAAACCAATTATATTTATTTATATTATTTATTTATTTATATGCACTGGTCAATTTCTAAATTTAGGCTAATTTGCTTCTATGCCTTGTCTTGTTATTAAACCTATACAGCAATACTTTATTTATATTTTAATTACAGTGTATATATTTAGAGGCTGTTTTCTCAAAATGAGTATTTTTTTAACATAAATAGTGATTGAGTATTAATTAGAATAATAATCTACTAATGCTAATAATATATACTAATAATAATGTACTCATTTACATATTCAAACATAACAACAAATTTAACGTGTGTGTGTGTGTATGTATGCTTTACATTTTTACAAATGAGGTTGTCCCCAAAAGAAGGTTTTAGGATTTGTCAGATTTCCTTAAAATATTGTTAATATTATTATTTGTGGGTCCTTCTGTCTTCTGTTGTTTATGCTTTATTATATATTATGCGTATTATTATATTATATTTGTATATATTTGGTCCACACAATATAGGTGCAAGATGACTGCACACACACACACACACACACACACACACACACACACATACACACACACACACACACACACTAGTAACTGCTGATTTGTGTTTGCAGGTATGTTTGGTGTTACACATGCAGTGAAGTCCGTATCAGAAATGGAGGGAGATTCAGTCACTCTAAACACTGGTATAATCAAAAAAGAGCATGACAAGTTGCTGTGGTATTTTGAAGACACTCGCATCGCTCTGATCAATGGAGATCCCAACACGAGCTGTTTATATGATGGAGAAGACGGGAGATTCAGAGACAGACTGAAGGTGGACTATGAGACTGGATCTCTGATCATCACAAACATCACAACTCAACACGCTGGACGTTATGAAGCAGAGATCATCAGAAGTGAGAGTTCGGCAAAAGACAAAACTTGAACAGAAGCCCCAAGTGTAACAGCACAAAAATCACCAAAAAAGCCTCAACTAAAATCTTTCAGTCTGACTGTCAGTGGTAAGTCATTTAATGTCATTTCCCCTGTAATAATTACATTTTCATTTTAGTCTGTTTGAACTGTGGTCTTAAGATCTGTTTAGTATCTACATACTGCACCTATTTTACTGCACAAACTTGCAGAGTAAAAAGAAGTTTTCATTCTGTTTTCATATAATTTTTTTTTAATTATTATTAATTTATATTTTTCAAATCAGTTACTTAGAGGCACATCTGACGTCTTCTGGAAGATGTTTCATCTCATCATGTTTTAAATGAACTAGATGTTATGAACTGGTTGGATCTTTTGTGATCTGAGAGCTCTATTTGTTTTTAAACCATCAATAATATGAAATAATCTCTGTATGTTAATAGATACGTTTTTGACATCTACACATTGGCCCTGTAAAGGTGTCCAGAGAATATATATACAGTGAATATGGCATAAACACACTGTCAGATTTCCTCACACTAATGATGGTCTGTCTCCAGCTGTTTCAGGTTCAGGTCTGTCTCCAGCTGCTGTAGCAGGAATTGTTGTTGGTGTTCTGCTGCTGGTGGCTGCAGCTGTTGTTGTTGTTGTTGGTGTGATGATCTTTCGCCGCAGGAGATTCAGAGATGGTAAGTATCAGCTACAGATACTGTAGTGAGAGGAAAACCTTTTCATTTTTCAAAATTAGTGTTTAATTGTGTGTGATGATTTTTCAAAAAGAAGAAAAACAAACAAGTGCTAGAACCAGTGTCTAAGGATGAGGTAAGATACAGTAGTGTGTCTTTAGATCAGTGCTTTATTTCTCCTGCACTGACAAAATCATCTCAATAAGAAACATTTAAAACCATTTCTCTGACTGATGACAGATGTGCTGATTTTCAGTTTCTGTGGCTGTAAATGGCATTGTTCATTTCTCTCTCTTTACTTTCAGTCAATCTTTCTTATAGACATAGAAACATGAAAAAATCTCATGATCACTGAGGCTCGCAACAGCTTGGGCAAAAATAGATCTTATAAAACTACATAGTAGGAAAATGAGATTGTGATTTGAGCTAAAACATTTCAGTGCTTTGCAGGCCTCTCATTAATGATAAGCGTTACCTGTTATGAAAATGTAAAACATTTGTTACTGGACACATAGCCACTATTAACTTTGTGATGCTCACAGTCATATAGTCTTTCTTGTTGTTCTGTTCATTTGTAATTTTATCATTTGTGATGCAATCTAGGAAAACCCAACACATAGTGAAATTTTACTTAACCAAATGAAAGCTGTGTTCAAGCCCTTTCCTAACTGTATTTTGTCCATAGCTTGAACGTAACAAAAGTTATAGCCATCTGAAGTTGGCTGATTATTATGATTTTCCGGAATGGAATTTTGGCTTTCACTTTCACTTCTACTTAACGATCATCTGTCAGGAGCGATACTGCATTATTACACAAACAAACTAACATATCCCTGAAGAGGACAGTTTTCTTTTGTTTATCATGATGAACATAGTCTCTGAACTTCTGATCAGCTCTTGTATGTTTAGACAGCACGAATAGTGATGGCTACCTTGTAGTTAGAAGAGCGAGCACCTGTTCATATTACAGACTGTCATCAGACTCCTCTTTAGTAACATCATCACCTGATCCTTCATCTCTGGATGTGAAATAGTCCATTATAACATATATATATAATGCTGTTTATACTATTATAAATTGTATGTGTTTCATAATAAGAATGGGTTAGTGAACTCCACTAATTTTTGTTCCTCTATTATTGTTCGAAAGTTAAAATAATATAACATATAAAAGTCTTGGAACTATACAGGAAATACAGGACATCAACGTTATGAAATACAACAAGAAGTAGGAGTAGTGAGAATAACTAAACGAAGCACCAAAGAGGAACATATTTTAACAAGATGAAGGGTTGGGCATACTATGCTGAATAAAACCTTAAAAGTAATAAATAAACATCAGTAGAACATGTTATTTGTGTTTGTCAAAAGTATACTACTGAACGAAATATATATATATATATATATGCTTTGGAAAGCATTGATCATTTGATGAATCATTTATCGTGTGTATTTTTTTCTCTCTCGTTCTCCCTCACACACAGGATGCTGTCACTTGTTCTTTATTGGAGGAGTTCACCTGCATCCTTTTCTACTAAGTTGGCAGTTTATCTAATGCCAAATACACTTATCCGACGATCAATCATTTCTCATATTTACTTTCTCTCGCCGTCACAGCACACAGACAAGATGTACAAGGAGTTCACCTGCATCCTTTTTGATTGGGTCAGTGTACAGTTTATTCAACACCACTTTTTTGAAGTACAGTATTTAATGTGTCAACTCTCACTGATGCTGTCACAGTGTCTGGGTTGTTGTTCCCCGGGGTTCCACTAGATGTCCTCCTTCTCACGGTGTCTGTCCCAGATCACTTCCTGTTCCCTTTTATGGTCACCTTCCTCCTTGTTACGTGATTGATTGTTCACCCCACCTGTCTCCTGTTTCCCTATTATCCTTCTGTGTATAAATACCCAGTCTGTCTTAGTCTATGTTACGGAGTCCTTGTCTGATGTCATTGTGTTTCAGGTCCATCAGTCTTGCTTTGTCTTACCCTATGTGTCTCATTCTCTCGTTCCACCAGACTTCCTCTACCTTTCCGTTCTTCCGAGTTCCCCGTTTCATCCGGTTCCCTTTTTGTTTGATTTGTCTCTCATGACTGTTTATTTTGTATTTACCCCTCTGTTTAAATAAAACCCTTACCTGCATTTGGATCTACCCTCTCTTTGTGTTTTTCCCCAATACCTATCGTGACAGAAGGACTCCGTCATGCCTAGATCCAGCGGTGTGGGATTTCGAATCGGTTCCCCAGCCACCATGGAGGAACGGAGGGGGAGATACCAGAACTTAATCACCCTTCATCAAGAGGGAAGTGAGGTGGGTGGCCTGGCGCAATTGTTTTGGACTATGGCAGTCGGGCTAGGTTACAATGATGCAGCACTAAAGGATTTATTTAATAATTGCCTGGATGATCCTTTACCTTCATGGGAGATGAAGGGGTTAGAGATACTGGACTTTTGGGGGTTTACCAATTACCTGCACCATCGTGCCCAGTGGAATGCAACAACCACACCAGAGTGTCCAGACAAGGCTGCCAGCTCAGCCCCACAGCACAAGATGGGCGCCAGCCCAACTCCACAGCACAGGATGGCCGCCAACCCAGCCCCACAACCCAAGATGGCCACCAGCCCAGCCCCACAGCCCAAGATGGCCGCCAACCTAGCGTCACAGCCCAAGATGGCCGCCAGCCCAGCACCACAGCACAAGATGGTCGACTCAACGCCACCGACTCCCCATCGTAGAGGGCGGAGGAGGAGAAAGGCAGCTGCTGTTCCCGAGGCGGAGCCCGATGCAGTTCCCGAGGCGGTGCCCGATGCAGTTTCCGAGGCGGTGCCCGATGCAGTTCCCGAGGCGGAGCCCGATGCTGTTCCCGAGGCGGAGCCCGATGCTGTTCCCGAGGCGGAGCCCGATGCAGTTCCCGAGGCGGTGCCCGATGCTGTTCCCGAGGCCGAGGTCGTTCCCGAGGTGGTGCCCGATGCTGTTCCCGAGGCGGTGCCCGATGCTGTTCCCGAGGCGAAGCCCGATGCAGTTCCCGAGGCGGTGCCCGATGCTGTTCCCGAGGCGGTGCCCGATGCTGTTTCCGAGGCGGTGCCCGATGCAGTTCCCGAGGCGGAGCCCGATGCAGTTCCCGAGGCGGAGCCCGATGCAGTTCCCGAGGCGGTGCCCGATGCTGTTTCCGAGGCGGTGCCCGATGCAGTTCCCGAGGCGGAGCCCGATGCAGTTCCCGAGGCGGTGCCCGATGCAGTTCCCGAGGCGAAGCCCGATGCAGTTCCCGATGCAGTTCCCGAGGCGGTGCCCGATGCTGTTTCCGAGGCGGTGCCCTATGCAGTTCCCGAGGCGGAGCCCGATGCAGTTCCCGAGGCGGTGCTCGATGCAGTTCCCGAGGCGGTGCCCGATGCAGTTCCCGAGGCGGAGTCCGATGCAGTTCCCGAGGCGGTGCTCGATGCAGTTCCCGAGGCGGTGCTCGATGCAGTTCCCGAGGCGGTGCCCGATGCAGTTCCCGAGGCGGTGCTCGATGCAGTTCCCGAGGCGGTGCCCGATGCAGTTCCCGAGGCGGTGCCCGATGCAGTTCCCGAGGCGGTGCCCGATGCTGTTCCCGAGGCGAAGCCTGATGCGGTTCCCGAGGCGGAGCCCGATGCGGTTCCCGAGGCGGTGCTCGATGCAGTTCCCGGGGCGGTGCTCGATGCAGTTCCCGAGGCGGTGCCCGATGCAGTTCCCGAGGCGAAGCCCGATGCAGTTCCCGATGCAGTTCCCGAGGCGGTGCCCGATGCTGTTTCCGAGGCGGAGCCCGATGCAGTTCCCGAGGCGGTGCCCGATGCAGTTTCCGAGGCGGTGCTCGATGCAGTTCCCGAGGCGGTGCCCGATGCAGTTCCCGGGGCGGTGCTCGATGCAGTTCCCGAGGCGGTGCCCGATGCAGTTCCCGAGGCGAAGCCCGATGCAGTTCCCGATGCAGTTCCCGAGGCGGTGCCCGATGCTGTTTCCGAGGCGGAGCCCGATGCAGTTCCCGAGGCGGTGCCCGATGCAGTTTCCGAGGCGGTGCTCGATGCAGTTCCCGAGGCGGTGCCCGATGCAGTTTCAGAGGCGGTGCCCGATGCAGTTCCCGAGGCGGTGCCCGATGCTGTTCCCGAGGCGAAGCCTGATGCAGTTCCCGATGCAGTTCCCGAGGCGGTGCCCGATGCTGTTTCCGAGGCGGTGCCCTATGCAGTTCCCGAGGCGGAGCCCGATGCAGTTCCCGAGGCGGTGCCCGAGGCGGAGCCCGATGCTGTTCCCGAGGCGGAGCCCGATGCTGTTCCCGAGGCGGAGCCCGATGCAGTTCCCGAGGCGGTGCTCGATGCGGTTCCCGAGGCGGTGCCCGATGCTGTTTCCGAGGCGGTGCCCGATGCAGTTCCCGAGGCGGAGCCCGATGCAGTTCCCGAGGCGGAGCCCGATGCAGTTCCCGAGGCGGTGCCCGATGCTGTTCCCGAGGCGGAGCCCGATGCAGTTCCCGAGGCGGTGCTCGATGCAGTTCCCGAGGCGGTGCTCGATGCAGTTCCCGAGGCGGTGCCCGATGCAGTTCCCGAGGCGGAGTCCGATGCAGTTCCCGAGGCGGTGCTCGATGCTGTTCCCGAGGCGGAGCCCGATGCTGTTCCCGAGGCGGAGCCCGATGCAGTTCCCGAGGCGGTGCCCGATGCGGTTCCCGAGGCGGTGCCCGATGCTGTTTCCGAGGCGGTGCCCGATGCAGTTCCCGAGGCGGAGCCCGATGCAGTTCCCGAGGCGGAGCCCGATGCAGTTCCCGAGGCGGTGCCCGATGCTGTTTCCGAGGCGGTGCCCGATGCAGTTCCCGAGGCGGAGCCCGATGCAGTTCCCGAGGCGGAGCCCGATGCAGTTCCCGAGGCGGTGCCCGATGCTGTTTCCGAGGCGGTGCCCGATGCAGTTCCCGAGGCGGAGCCTGATGCAGTTCCCGATGCAGTTCCCGAGGCGGAGCCCGATGCAGTTCCCGAGGCGGTGCCCGATGCTGTTTCCGAGGCGGTGCCCGATGCAGTTCCCGAGGCGGAGCCCGATGCTGTTTCCGAGGCGGAGCCCGATGCAGTTCCCGAGGCGGAGCCCGATGCAGTTCCCGAGGCGGAGCCCGATGCAGTTCCCGAGGCGGAGCCCGATGCAGTTCCCGAGGCGGTGCCCGATGCAGTTCCCGAGGCGGTGCCCGATGCTGTTTCCGAGGCGGTGCCCGATGCAGTTCCCGAGGCGGTGCCCGATGCAGTTCCCGAGGCGGTGCCCGATGCAGTTCCCGATGCAGTTCCCGAGGCGGTGCCCGATGCTGTTCCCGAGGCGGAGCCCGATGCTGTTCCCGAGGCGGAGCCCGATGCAGTTCCCGAGGCGGTGCCCGATGCTGTTCCCGAGGCCGAGGTCGTTCCCGAGGCGGTGCCCGATGCAGTTCCCGAGGCGGAGCCCGATGCAGTTCCCGAGGCGGAGCCCGATGCTGTTCCCGAGGCGGTGCCCGATGCTGTTCCCGAGGCGGTGCCCGATGCTGTTCCCGAGGCGGTGCCCGAGGTTGTTCCCGAGGCGGTGCCCGATGTTGTTCCCGAGGCGGTGTCCGTTACAGTTCCCGAGGCGGTGACCACAAGGCCGTGGTGGTCTTCGGCTCCGCCCTGGGAGACTCTGGCGGTGACCACGAGGACGTGGTGGTCATCCGCTCCGCCCTGGGGGACTCTGGCGGTGACCACGAGGACGTGGTGGTCGTCCGCTCCACCCTGGGGGACTCTGGTGATGACCATGAGGACGTGGTGGTCTTCTGCTCCGACCTACTGGACTCCGGCCTCGACCACAGAGACGTGGTGGTCTTCCGCTCCGCCCTGGAGGGCTCTGGCCTTGACCACACGGCTGTGGTGGTCATCTGCTCCGTCCTAGTGGACGCCTCAACATGTCCTTCATGGACTTATGTTTTGTGTTTTTTTGAGTTCTGTTTCTGTCTGTTCCTTTTAGTTTAGTCTGGCCCTCCGTCCCTCCCCCTGTACCTCCTCCGGTCCTCCTCCCTCCTGGTCTCCCGGTTTTATGTATCATTTCTGGTGTTTGTTCCCCTTGTGTTCCTTTTCTGGCCCTCCGTCCCTCCCCCTGAGCCTCCACCTGTCCGCCTCCCTCCTGGTCTCTGTGTCATGTTTTGTCTTTAAGCGTCTGGTAGCCGCTCCGTAGAGGGGGGGTACTGTCACAGTGTCTGGGTTGTTGTTCCCCGGGGTTCCACTAGATGTCCTCCTTCTCACGGTGTCTGTCCCAGATCACTTCCTGTTCCCTTTTATGGTCACCTTCCTCCTTGTTACGTGATTGATTGTTCACCCCACCTGTCTCCTGTTTCCCTATTATCCTTCTGTGTATAAATACCCAGTCTGTCTTAGTCTATGTTACGGAGTCCTTGTCTGATGTCATTGTGTTTCAGGTCCATCAGTCTTGCTTTGTCTTACCCTATGTGTCTCATTCTCTCGTTCCACCAGACTTCCTCTACCTTTCCGTTCTTCCGAGTTCCCCGTTTCATCCGGTTCCCTTTTTGTTTGATTTGTCTCTCATGACTGTTTATTTTGTATTTACCCCTCTGTTTAAATAAAACCCTTACCTGCATTTGGATCTACCCTCTCTTTGTGTTTTTCCCCAATACCTATCGTGACAGATGCTTGCTTACACATTACATGGCTTTAGTAGTTTTAAAGAGTAGCAGTTGGTATACATATTCAGGGCAGGGGAGCGCAAGGACAGGTGGTGTTTGTGATCTTATGTGGTGGTGGGCCGGTCTGGGCCAAAATGCCAGGGCCGATATTTGGTCCCAGTCCATCCTTGAATAGACCTGTCTTAGTATATAATGATAGACTAGTAATATCAGACAGTGGAAAAGCGGAGGTGCTTGCAGAAATGTTTGCTAAAGTGCAAAGTAATTCAAATTTATCAGAAGAAATGAGGAGGTACAGGGAGCAGATCATGAGTAGAAAACCCTCAGTTATTGAAAGGAAGAAGGTAATGAAATGGTAATGAGCATAAAACGCACCAAAAACGGAACACCTCAAGGAAGTATTAGTAGTCAAATTCTGTTTAATGTAGTGTTTCCCTCTCTCCCCCCTCCCCCATTGTCTTTTGTGTTATTATTTTCCAACTTCCCAACCATTATGCGCTCCACACTCCTATCCAGTAGGTGGTGGGAATGCACCATTCAAGTTGTTCTGCAAAACACCATTAAGAACCAGAAAAGGAAACAGGAAGTTGGAAACCTTTTTTTTATTTTTATTTTTTATTGACATTTATTGAACCTTAACAAAAAAAGGCATTCGAAGTTTCAGATTTACAATCAAACCTGAGCGTACATACAAATATTACAACACAATATACATATTCACATCAGCAGGCAAGAAAAGTTGAAGCCTAGGTGAAAATAAAACTAAAAGAAAAAGAAAAAATTTAAATAAAATACAAATAAAATTAAATGAACAAATAAATATATAAAGTAGGGGAGTAGGACAATATTCAATTTATAAAATCAAAGTCTTCCAATAAGGAGTACAAATACACTGCTTTAGGACTTTACATCCTTCTCACGGTCTCCAAATATATTTTAAACTCCTCCTTAAAAACCACTAATTTTGGAGGGATTTTGAAAAATTTACATTTGTGTATATAAAATTTCAGCAAAAGCAACACATTATTAATAACATAGGATACCTTTTTATCCTTTATTAATAGCCCAAATTTAATAAATTCCCACGACAGTATCAACCTTACAGGTATTCTTTGTTGCATCCATCTCAATGCATCATTCCAAAATTTGTTTACCAAACTGCATTGAAAAAACAAGTGTTCAACCGTTTCTATCTCTACCTTACATATTTGACATAAATTTGAATCCCCAACATTAAATCTCGTTCTTAAAAATTCTTTTGTTGGATATATATGATTCAGAATTTTAAAGTGCACCTCTTTACATTTAGGATTAACAGGAAATGAAAGAAAATTGGTCCTAATTTTACACACTTCTTTCTTCTCATAATGACGAAAAATGTAATTTCTTAATACCGGTCCTGGGAAACATTGATGTATTAAACAGTCTCTTAAGAATTTGTTTGAACATTTTCTGTCAACAAAGCTTACATTTTCTATAATAAGTTCTTGTACTTTAGGTATTATCCTTGAATGTTTCAGATGTTCACTTTCTAATTTAAGCATCTGTAATGGAATATTCTTGATAATTTTTTCATACATTTTAGAGGAGCAACTTATATTGTATTTACCACAAAAAGCAACATGGCTTAGTATATTTCCCACATTGTCCACTAAATGTGTTAGTGACCATATGCCCTTCTGCCACCACTCATCAATAAACAAAGATTTTCTGTTCACAGTTATACATCTGTTGTTCCAGATTGACATATTATGAGGGCTAAAATTATGCTTGAAAATCAATTTCCAGTATAATAATACTTGTTGATGGAAAGCAGAAAGTTTTACAGAGAGTTTCGAAAGTTCAAAGTCACATTGCAGCAGAAAACTTATGCCACCACATTTATTAAATACGATAGTAGGAATCTCAAACCAGAAAGAGGACTTATCATTAATGAAAGCCTGCAACCATCTAAGTTTAATGACCCCATTCATAATATCAAAGTCAATCGTTTTAAGACCTCCTTTTTCATAATCTTTAATCATGTCACTTTTACGTATATTATGACTTTTCATTTTCCATATAAAATCAAAGTTTAATTTGTTAACTGCCTTTATCCTTTTTGCAGAAACTGATAAAGAGAAACATGGATAGATGAATCTAGAAAGATTCTCTACTTTTGTCAATAAAATTCTTCCAAAAATTGTTATGTCTCTCTGCAGCCAAGTATTCATTATTAATTTACAATTATCCAAAGTTTTATCAAAATTTAAATGTTCTAAACTATCCATCCTCTTAGATAATCAGATACCTAAATATTTGACTTCATTTTTCACTGGGATATTGTATAATGTTACATTAGGATGATCATGAATGGCCAATAACTCACATTTTGACATATTTAGCTTTAAACCTGAAGCTTCTGAAAAAAACTTAATTAACTGAAGTGCTAGGGGTATTTGCTGTTCATTTCTTAAAAAAAGAGTAGTGTCATCAGCAAATTGACTGACAATAAAATTATTACCTTCAAAATCAATGCCTAATATGGTTCCCATTTTGAGTAAAATAGACAACATTTCTGCTACCATAATAAATAATAAAGGAGAACATCCACAACCTTGCCTGATGCCTCTTCTAACCTCAAATCTTGGACATGTACCTTGAGTAAGAGCTACAGAACTGTTTATGTCTTTATAAAGCATTCCAACAATACTAATAAATTTAGGACCAAAACCAAAGTGTTTAAGAGTTTGAAAAATAAAAGAATGCTCCACCATGTCAAAGGCCTTATAGAAATCCAGAAATAAAATTAAACCATCCTCTTCAATTAAATGACCATATTCAACCAAATCAAAAACTAACCTGATATTATTATGAATTGACCTATCCTTTAAGAATCCTGATTGGGTCACACTGATAATTTGTGATATTCCTGTTTTTAATCTGGAAGCCAGTGCTTTAGTAAACAGTTTGTAATCAGTATTAAGTAGTGTTATGGGGCGTAAATTATCTAATATCCTTTTATCTTTTCCTGGCTTTGGTATTACAATTATAAGCCCTTGTTTCATAGTTGGCAATAATTCAATATTATTTATACACTCTTGTAAGGCTTCAAATAAAAGATATTTTAGGTCATCCCAAAAAAAATTATAAAAATCTGTGGTTAACCCATCAGGACCCGGTGATTTACCAGGTTTACTCTGTTTAATCGCCGCATCAAGCTCTTGTAAGGTTAGGTCTGAATCGCATAGTTCTTTAAATACACTATCAATAGATGGTATATTATTTTTTATCATCTGAAAAAAAGAGTTTGAATTAACAGAGGAAAAAGAAGAGGAATACAAATTGGAGTAAAATTTAAATACCTCTTTTACTATCAAGTTGTGATTTAATTGTTCTACTTGGTTCACAATTAAACTACTGATCGAATTTTTTTCTTGTCGTCTTTTCTCCAAATTAATGAAGTATGAGCTATTTTTTCCCCCTCTTCCAGCCACTTAGCTCTGGATCTCACATATGCCCCTTTTGCCTTTTTAATATAGAATTCATCTAGAATGGAATGAAGCTTAATAAGTTTTTCTTTATCTTCATCTGACATGTTAGGTTGACAACAGCATTTATTAATATCTTGTATTAACTGGAATTCTTTTTTATGTTTCTTTTTCATCAGATTTTTGCTAAAGGTCATTGAATATTCTCTTAATTTATGTTTTAAATACTCCCATTTAATACCACTTGGCATCTTTTTTACTTTAAATTCAGCAATTATTTTTTTAATATATGTACAAAAATCAGGATGATTCAACAAATCTGCATTAAATTTCCAATAGCCTCTAGTATTACAAGGTTTATTTCTTTGTTCTAAGATTAAGTTGATCACACAATGATCTGTTAAGGGGGCACCTGAAATATTACACTTAGTCGCATTCCTTGAAAGAGATTCAGATCCGAGCCAATAATCAATTCTTGACTTTGAAGTGGCATTCGGTTTGAACCACGAAAAGTGTCTGGCAGTGGGGTTTAAGTTTCTCCAAATATCAATTAATCCATTGGATAAGCAGAAATTTTGAATAATACTGTTAGCATGAGAAATATCAAATTAGACGGTTGTCTATCCATGTATTCATCTGGTGACATGTTAAAATCGCCACCGATTAAAATATAATCTGTAGGGTAACTAGTTTTTAGGTCACTTATGTGACGAGTCCCTCGTTACTTCCACTAAGACCGGTCAGTGGGTGTGGTTGGAAGGCTCGTCAACAGAATTGTGTACACCTGTTCCTTCCCTATATAGTGTCAGCTCTGTTTGGTGTGGAGTGTGAACTCCCGGTTGTTTGGTTTTGCTTTGTCTATTTTGAGGTTATGATTAGTTTAACTCGGTTCTGTTGGATGCTTGGAGCATTCGTTTGTTTGAAGGAATCGTGTTTGGGTTTGTTGATTTCTTATTTTATGTTCTTTATTTATATTAATAAATATCTTCGTTGTAACATACCAACCTGACTATGTCCTCCTTCCCATTTGTCACGGCTTTGAGCCGGTCGTGACAAATGTGGGGGCTCGTCCTTAAATTTAAGTGATTTGTTTGGTAAAAATATTACTCAGTTTTATTGATTTGATGATTGATTTGTTAAATTAATATTTCTGTTTGCTCTTTTGGTAATGTTTAATATTTGGTTCTATAAATTCTGGAGGATATAGTGGTTGGTTGGTTTGTTTGTTTTGTTGCTTTGCGGGAGTTCAGGTTTGGTAAGTATTGGCTACTCTTTGTATATATTTAGAGGGGAAGTTTATTATTGGATTTGCTTTTCCCTGGTTAGGCTTAGCGGGGTATCCTTAACGGGATACTCTGATCTTTTTTATTTTAGTTTATTTTTTTTGTACGGTGAAAGCAGTCAGAGCAGTTGTCTCGGGAACACATCCGTGTTTTGTGGTAGTGACTCGTTAATCGGTTGCTATTGCAAACACTGGTTTATGGTGTATAAGAACCCACTGCAAGTAACTGTATGAAGATTAGGGATGAGTTTATGTAGTTTTGAAGTTTAGTTAGAGGGAATTGCTTATCCAAATTCTAGCCCTCAAATATGTTTGGAAAAATTAAGTAGCCAATTTGTTGTTTGACCATGGCCTCAAAAATTGGGGAGTTTATTAGTGCTCCATCTGAAAGTTTGTTGAATAATTTAACTAAGGATCAATTGGTGGAACTTGCAGGTCACTATGAAATTAACTTGGTAAGCCAAGATAAACGTTTAAAAGATAACATTAAATTATTGATAAAAACGAAGAAGGTGCTTCAGATTTTGTTGATGCGTCTACAATGTCTCATTTAACGTTTGAGCAACAAAAACAACTCTTGTTAATTCAGAATGAGATGAAAGGGAAGATGTTAGAAGCTCAAAATCGCGTGGAGATGTCTAAAATTCAATTACAACAACAGCAACTTGATCTTGAACGTTTTCGTTTAGATCTGATAAGAGAAGGAAAACTTGGGGTAATGGGAGGTGTAGACCGTGACTCGACTTCGTGTAAATTTGATGTAGTGACTAATATGAGATTGATCCCTAGGTTTGACGAGAAAGATGTCGAACGCTTCTTTTTGTTGTTTGAGCGCGTGGCAGATGCAAGAAAGTGGCCTGATGAGGAACGTACACTTATGTTGCAGTCTGTTTTTACAGGCAAAGCTCAAGAAGCGTATGCATCTCTTAGTGTAGAAGATGCTAATGATTATTTGACCGTTAAGAATGCAGTGTTGAGGGCATATGAATTGGTTCCAGAGGCCTACAGGCAAAAATTTAGGTCCTGGAAAAAAGATAGCCAAACGCATGTTGAGTTTGTACATTTCACTCACTGGTGTACAGCTTCTGACGTGAAGACGTTAGGTGATTTGAAGGACTTGATGTTGCTTGAACAGTTTAAAAACTCTGTTTCACAAAGAGTAGCAACATATTAGTGAGAAAAGCCGACACTGTATATGAGGCAGCCATTATGGCTGATGATTTTTTTTTTTCTGATTCATAAAACCTCTTTTGGAGAAAGTGTAAAGAAAGAATCTTATGATCCTAGCAGGTCTTCTAAAATTGTGCGTGCTTCATCTGATCGACTACGTAGTTTCTCTGTTGGTAATTATTGCCGTGCGTTTAATCACTGGAAGAATGAGTGTCCGTCTTTAAAAGCAAAAGATGTTGCTAAAGCTTTCTGAAGATGGCATTGATCACCCAGTTGGATTCTTTTTTTTAGAAAGTTTAGTGCTTACCAACTTATTCTGTGATTGAGAAGGAAGCACTGGCTCTCATTTGGGCTTTGCAACGCTTTGAAGTTATGTGGGTTCATCTGTGGGACCTCATGGTTTTTACTTATCATAACCCATTAGTTTTTCTTCATTCATTACAGAACCCTAACCAAAGGTTAATGAAGTGGTGTTTGTTTTACAGGGATACCTGTTGGATATTCGCCATATTAAAGGCACAGAGAACAAAACTGCTGATGCTTTATCGCGTATTCATATAGTCTAATATTATAGGATTTGTCCTATTTCCTTGTCTCCATTCTTTTCTTAAATTGCTTCCTAGGCGCCAGGTTGCTGGAAGGAGTTGGAGAGTTAAGACTGCTGGAGTTTTGCGATCTGGATTGAATCTTATTTTATTTTTTTGGACCGAAGCTTTGTGGAGTTATGATTTGTGTAAACTACTTTGTTCCTTTTTTTTAGGGGGGGTGTGTGACGAGTCCCTCGTTACTTCCACTAAGACCGGTCAGTGGGTGTGGTTGGAAGGCTCGTCAACAGAATTGTGTACACCTGTTCCTTCCCTATATAGTGTCAGCTCTGTTTGGTGTGGAGTGTGAACTCCCGGTTGTTTGGTTTTGCTTTGGCTATTTTGAGGTTATGATTAGTTTAACTCGGTTCTGTTGGATGCTTGTGTAACCCCTCTCACCCGGGTCCTCTCTGACGCTCCTCGCACTCGCTCCGAGCGGGGCTCGAACCCGGGTCTTCCGGCATGGGAGGCGGACACACTAACAAGGAGGCTAAATGGCTACAGCCACTAGCGTCTGTCGCTAGTGCGTCTCTTGAGATCGGGGAGTGAGGTTTACCTGCACAGCACTACTCGCTGGCCTCCGTTACACTCACCCCCCTAAACCTCACTCCCATCCGGGTCACGGCACCAATGTAACCCCTCTCACCCGGGTCCTCTCTGACGCTCCTCGCACTCGCTCCGAGCGGGGCTCGAACCCGGGTCTTCCGGCATGGGAGGCGGACACACTAACAAGGAGGCTAAATGGCTACAGCCACTAGCGTCTGTCGCTAGTGCGTCTCTTGAGATCGGGGAGTGAGGTTTACCTGCACAGCACTACTCGCTGGCCTCCGTTACACTTGGAGCATTCGTTTGTTTGAAGGAATCGTGTTTGGGTTTGTTGATTTCTTATTTTATGTTCTTTATTTATATTAATAAATATCTTCGTTGTAACATACCAACCTGACTATGTCCTCCTTCCCATTTGTCACGGCTTTGAGCCGGTCGTGACACTTATGACATTTGTTATTGTCTCCAACAGGCCTTTATTCTGGGTTTGAACATTATACCCATACACATTAACTAAAATGAAAAATATTTCGTCTAAGTATAGGACCACTGCAAGCCAATGGCCATTAACATCAGCCCTGTGTGTAATAATCTTGCCTGGGCATTTATTCATGCATATAGCGACCCCTGCAGACCGATTTGAACCATGACTAAATAACATAACATCCCCCCACTGCTTTTTCCGAAAGGTAACATCTGCCAACTCTGAATGTGTTTCTTGTAGAAAAAAACAATGTGATTTTTGACTTTTGCAAAATAAGAAAATTGCCTTTCTCTTAACTGAGTCCTTTAAACCCCTACAATTTAAAGAAGAAAATGAGATATCAGATTTTAACACGAACATGAACAATTAAACAGATAAAACGAAAAATTGAATACAAAAATGTAAAATTTAAATCCAAATAAAGATGTAAACAACGTTTAGCGTTTGTGGAATAGAAAAAACCGAATCCCATTCCTTTATCACCCCACCTCACCTCATATCAAAGAGAAGCAGTCAATACCCTTTTTAAGTGATACTTTTACCCTCTATATACCCAAATGGACCTCTAAACCCAGCCGCCTTGCCTTCCTTTCTGGCTTGTGCGATTCTTGGCCATAATTCACTTCTCAACAGTCTACCCAGCTAACACAGTTACGTTGTGACGACGTAACTGGACCAGACCATATTCGTTGCAGCGACATCCCAAATAACGTTCCAGCGACGTAACTTTGTGATTCCCATATCCGTCGTGGCGACGTTATAGTGGAACGTCGCTGGAACGTGATGAGTATGTCCTGACGACCAAACTGGCACGTTATGAGGACGTGACATTACAGGATCATATTGGTAATTTATATTTTCACCTCATCATTACCTTGAAATACATAAAGAACTAATAAACTCAATCCATCTCTGGTGCAAAAATAAACCTTATGAAATCTAATTATAGGGGATTCATAGTTAATACATTAATTACATACATGCAATGCAAACAAATACAAAAACATTACATTCTAATATAAAATAGACAAAAACGCACTGCATTCATTCACAAATCAATATTTATTCAGCACTACTTTGTACAAATACGAAGCCAAAACATTTTGAACATCGCACCTGTTCTTTAACCATGCAAAGTGTTACTAAGTTATGAGCACAGAAAAC